>NW_006399983.1:3412394-3472947 GCF_000299155.1 Elephantulus edwardii
TGTATACTGCACTGAAACAGATGAGGGACTGAATAATTTAAAAGCGATGTATGATAGGGTATTATGGTTATCACAAGAGTTTCATAGTTATTACAATTAAGGTTTCATAGTGGAATGTACTTAGGGCGGTGGGAGTGGTGCGGGGGGATTGTGTACCAGGGAGGGAGTCTGTCTTTTACTTTTGAAAGAGAGGAGCGAACTAGGAGGCGGGGGGAGAGGGCTGGGCAGGTAGAGAAGTGCAGCAAGGAATAAATGGAAATCCAAATTCTCTGTAAATTTTCATTAAAATTATTTAAAAAATTTGTACAGGTGGGTTCCTGGATATAGAGGGGGAGCTCTGGTAGCTCAATCCATGGGGATTAGCCCTCTTAACTCAAAGCTCACGTCTCTCTGATGGTTCAAAGCCACCACTGGCTCCTTGGGAGAAAGATGGGGAGTAATTTGCTCCCTTGCAATTTTACAAGCTTGGAAACCCAGTGGAGGGTCAGCTGTGTGTCACTTCTGACTTAGAGGCAATGAGTCTGAGGGTCCTTTAAGGGGTAGATGTTGTTGTTGTTGTTGTTAGATGCCATCAAGTCTAACATGAGTCATTGTAACCTTCTGAACAGCCAACCCGAAACTGCCTCATTTGGCTTCATCCTCACCATCTTCAAAATACTCAAGCCCAATTGCTGAAGTCACCATATCAATTCACCACACTGGGGTCTTCCTCCCCTTCGGTGACTCCCATTTTTTCAAGCATGATGTCCTCGCCTAACTACATGTCCAAAGTATGAAAAATGACACTTCACCATCTTTGCCTCCAAGGAGCACTCTGGCTGCGTCTTTTCTAAGACATATCTGTGTATTCTCTTGGCAGTCTATGGAGGCAAGGTGCTTGGAGGACGTTGAGCTTCTGTTGAATGTGGTGGAAAGATCTGGAAATGGATTGTAGTGAACTGTACGCGAAGACAATGTTGAAATAGCAAATGTGTATGTATATTTAACGCCACTTAAGCTATTTTAAAAGACAGTATTTTGATAAATATCATATATAATAAAATAACCTTTCTTTCATAAATCATATCTTCTAGAAGAGAATCAATACACTAATAAATATTTATGATAATATTTGGTATATATAATAAATATTATTGTATATATTTGTTGTTACACATAACAACAGTCATTCTTGGTTGCTCTGGTGGCATATCATAAAGAGTTGTGCCTCAGTCTCAAAAGGCATGTACTTCAAATTCGCCAACTGCTTCACAGGAGAAGAATGGACAGTCTCCTTTCTTGGGATTAGCTGCCTCTGAAAACCCACTGGAGAGTCAGCTATGGGTCAGTTCTGATTCGATGATACACAACAGCAACAACATATAATCAGGTGTAGATAAATATGATGGAGAAGACTAAACTAAAACAAGGGGATAAAAGTAGGGAAGAAGGGATTATTCATGGAGCCACCCCTAAGGTGGTGGCCCTAAGGAGGATATGGTTCATAAATACTGGAATGAAATTAGGAAGTGGGTCCTGAGGCTGTTGGCGTGAGTGCTATAAACAGAAACAAAGGGTGAGGAGGCTATGGTGCTAAAGTGGTCACTGCTAGGAGCATTGATAATGGTGGTAATGAGAAGAAAGAAAAATAATGTTTTCATGAATGTTTGTGTATATTGCACAGACACGTTTGCTCTCCTTAGCTCCCCAAATCACTGAAGTCAACATGTGTTCACAATTGTCTATATTCATAGAGGAAAGAAAGAGAAAAGGACTTTGAACTTTAAAATTGTCTGGCTGAAGGAGGAAGGTGAACACATAAGGGAAATGGTGAAGCAGATCAGTGGTATCCGAAATCATGTAAACTTCTGACACCATCAGGAACAGATCCACCACTGAAGTCCTAACAGCCAAAGGTATAAAGCCACGTTGTAAAGCAAATATTATCTAATTTATAAAGTGGCATTTTGAGTGAACTTTGGTGTGCTCATTCATTTTGTTTTACACTTTTTATAAATACTTACTAAATGAATATTTATACTTAAAAGCTGGAGGGAAGAAAGTTGTCTGGCTATCAGCTCTTAGCAGCTCTTCCAACTTCACATTAAATTACTTTGGAAGATGCAAAAAACACACTGGCTTACAAATTCCTAGACACTGAAACTCTGAGTCAACTTCCCATCAGAATCTTTTCTAGTGGAAATTCTTCTGGAAGAATTTCCACTAAAGAAGAATTTCAACTAATTATAGAGGACTTGGATTAAAAAATGTAAACTGTCATCAAATCTGTGATAGTAGCATAGACGGATTAGAAAACCATACACTCTCATCTCTGTGACTGTCAGAGAACTGAGAATCCCTAGTTTCCTGCAACAACCATAACCAACGCAGCCACCCTCTCTCCAAGTGATGTTTTAGGTTCCCCTGGCCCTTTCCTGAAAACTGCTGAAACTAAGAATGGGTATAGAAAAGCTATATGCAAATATGCAGTACAAGCCATATACAAGCATGCTGGCATATGGCTTTTCTATACTGCTTTCACTAAAGAGTCTGAGAGAACAGAGACAGAAGTCCAGAAGACTTCCCACACTGGCCTGCACTCTTGCCATTCTCATTGTTACTTGTTAGATGCCATTGAGACACCTCTAGTTCATATCAACCCTATGCACAAATAGATAGGAACTTTGCACAATCTTGCATCATCCTCCCAATCTCAGTCACTGCCAATCCGTTTGTTAAGGATCTTCCTCTCCTTCTCTGATCTTTCCAAGTGCTGGTCCCTCCAGATAACATGTCTGGAGTTTATAAGTTCTCACCATCCTTACCTTTAAGGAACACTCTGACTGCACTTCTGAGACAGATCTGTTTGTTCTTTTGGCAGGCCATCATATATTTAGCACGTTGCCGCACACTTTTAAATTGACGACTGAAACTTTTTTTTTATGTATTACTGTCATTTGTAGCAACATGTTAATACTCTTCCAACTCCAACAATTCTAAGATGTTAATTCTTCAGTGGTCTTCCATATTTGTTGTCCAATTTTTGCAAGAATACTAGCAACTGAAAATTGGGTTTTTCAAAGCTTGGGTCAGATGCACCCTAGTCTCCAGACCGACATTGTTACTGTTCAGGATTCTAGAGAGGTCCCTGACAGCAGACTTTTCCAGTGCAATTCTTCTTTTGATTTCCTGACTGCTCATGCTAAGAGTGTTGATTGTGGAACCAAGCAAGCTGAAATTATCAACAATCTCAGTCTCTTCTCCATCCATCATGAAGCTG
Source organism: Elephantulus edwardii (assembly GCF_000299155.1). NCBI lineage: Eukaryota > Metazoa > Chordata > Mammalia > Macroscelidea > Macroscelididae > Elephantulus > Elephantulus edwardii. Next base: position 3,415,654 of record NW_006399983.1, read on the forward strand.
TCAGTTGGCCCAGTGTTGAGAATGTTTGTTTTCTTGATGCTGAGCTTCAGTCTGTAATGAAGACTATAGTCCTAGACCTTCTGCAGCAAATGCCTTGTGTCCTCTTCAGTTTCAGCAAGCAAGGTTGTGCCATCTGTATCATGCAGGTTGTTGATGAGTCTTCTTCCATCTCTGATTTCATTATTTATCCCCCAGTATTCTGGACATGGGTCTGATGCAGTCAAGCCAACAACTTGGTTTCTTAGGAAAAAACTCTTTAGTTGCCGTTTTAGCAAAGGGAGCTCTGGTGGTGGTCTGGAGAGAGCAGAGTTGCTAGCTACACTGCTTTGATGGTTCCAATCCATTAGCAGTTCATCAGGACAAAGATGGACAGTTTCCTCCAGTGTGATTTACAGTCTCATTAAACCTACAGAGAATTAGCTGTGAGTTACTTCCCACTCAACAGAAATTACTTTGGTTTTGTCTTTTTGGCATATCCCCATCAAATATTGGTTGAAGTCAGTTACATGCTCTCTAGAACTCCTAATTCCTAATATTCATCCTCATCATACATTAAGGTCTATGGACTCAATTTTGACTCATGGCAATGCTCCACTGGGTTTCTGATGCTATTCATCTTGTTGTTGTTTAGGAACATTTATATTTGGAATAAGCCATCTGGACTTAGTTTAGATAATCACAATTTTGTTGGCAACATCCAAAGCATCATAGTCAGGAGCAAGTTGAACGTAGGCCTTCTTCTCTCCATCAGGCCTAATCAAGATGTTGACCTTGGCCACATCAATGTCATAGAGCTTCCTTATGGCTTGTTTGTTTTTCTGCTTATTGCCCTTGAACATTCGCAGTGTACACAAGTGTGCTGTTATCTTCTTCATGGCTGACTCAGTGGTCAGGGGAAACTTGATAATGGCATAGAGATCAACCTTGTTTCTCTTGGGAACGTTCTTCCAGGAGTATTTGGGCTGCCTTCAGAGTTTCAGCGTCTTAGGCCAATGGAAGGTGGGTGACGTGCAGACCTTTTTTTTGTGGCTGTGGATGTCCTTCAGGATGGCTTCTTGGTCTTTAATGCATTGGCTTTTTCTTCAGTTTGGGGAGGGGCAGGGGCTGCCTTCTTCACTTTCAACTCCATCTTTGTAGAAAGCTGATGGTATAAATCTTCATAGAAGGAGAGTGCCCATCTTTCTTCCATGTATCTTTTGGTGAATTCAGTCCATTGGTGATCTACAGCCTTTTGGTCAGCAATGCAAGAGGCTAAGGATTACTCCACTAGACTAGGTAGGCAAAACATTCAATATCCACTTTGTTGTTCTGTATGATTGAGTTGAAGAGACTTACAGACCTTCCAGTGGGTTTTCTGAGGCAGTAAATTGCACAGAAAGATATTTCCCCATCTTAGTCTTGCAGAGCAGCTGGGGGATTTATGGCATACCTTTCGGTTGGTCACCAGGACTCCCTTAGGGCTCCTAAATTTGTTTCTGTTCCCCCTGCCATGATCTTTATAAAATTTTTGCTTTTACTGCTAGGTTCCTGGTCTATTTTGAGTTGGTTTGTGTGTATGGTATAAGATCGAGATCTTGTTTCAGTTTTCTACAGATAGATGTTCAGTTTTGCTTAAGGGAATTATTCAGTCATTAAGATCCAGGCTGGCCTTGGTTGTCTGGTCATTGTCAAGAGCCAGAGGATACAGGAGAAATGCCTCAGTGTTGTGAGGCTGGGAGCCAGAAGCTGTACAAAGACAAAACTTCTTTCATAGACATCATGAAGTCATTCTCCAGTGAGCACTGTCTCAGAAAATAGGAGAGTTGGCATTTCAGCCAAATGAGAGATAACTGAAGGCAGGAATGAGTCGATGTTTTCCATGTATGAACAGGCTTCCTGTCCATGGTGTGGGGATGGCACCTTAATGAGGTGATGCTGTGAGGAGCTCAAAGTTTAGTGGGTGGTTCTCTTTCTGGTCCCTGTTCTCTGATGTCATTCCAGCGCCTAAAACGTCCACTGCTTCTGACATCACTCACCCAAAGCACTCATTTTATCATTGTTAATACTAGAAATCCTCTATTTTCTTTTCTTTGGCTCTGGTTCTTGTTGCATAAATTTGAAAGATAGTGGTATTAACAAGTCTTCCTTGTATGGATATTATTCTGTCACTCACAACCTAAGATTTCACGATGGTTCTAGAAATGGCCTTTTTAACTATGAAAGCCACCCCATTTTTTCCTCACCTTTTCATCTCTGGTGTTGTAGGTCATATAATCGTCTCATTCAAAATGTCCCATTCCAAGCCATCCCATTTTGCCAGTATGTCAGTATTTATGTGTTCCATTTCTTTCTTAACGAGTCCAGTTTTCTTACATTCATGCTTCTCACATTCTGTGTTCCAATCATTAGTTTCTGCTTACAGTTTTTCTTCCTCCTTTGTGTTTCCAAATTTGAAGGCTCACCCTCAGTTGCCATATCTGTTAGTCTACACTAAGCGTGCTAAGGGTTTTTGAAAGTCTGTTATATTTCAGAAGTAGATGGCCAATCCTTCTTCCTTATCTGTCTTACTGGCTTCCTGGTTCTCATAGCTCAGTGTTTCCAAGCATAAACTTCTACCTCTTCTCTTTGGTTCTAATCCTAACTCTATTACGTTGACCCCTCATGGTGACCTCTTACACAACAGAAAGACATGTTCTCTGATAATGACCATTCCCCATGATGGTTACCACTGTGACCCATAGGGTTTTCAATAGCTTCTTTTTACAAGTAGATAGTCAGGTTCTATTTGTTAGTCTGTTTTAGTCTAGAAACTCCACAGTAATCTGTTCAGCGTCATGGTAACATGCAAGCTTCCACTGCTAGACCACGGTGTCTCTATTGAGGTGCTTTGGCTGTGAGTGCCCTGTATGGAAGGAGCTTGGCAGCACAATGGTTAAGTATTTGGCTGCTAACTGAAAGATTAGCAGTTTGAACCCACCAGTTGCCCTGCAATAAAAATAAACTATGAATTTTCTCCCATAGTGTTTCTGCCTATGGAATGTTATAGGGCAGTGCTATACTGAGCTGGAATGGGCTTGACTGTAGACAACAGCATCAGCTTCCCATATGGAAGAAGAGAATTATGTCACTGAACCACCAGTGCCCTTCAGTGAAGCTTAAGGAATACTTCTATAATTCATTACTATCTTTCTTCATGACTTTTTCATTGAAGTTGAGAAATTATTTTGGAAAAATCTTCCCTCAGAAATGTACAAGCCAAGAAAAGGCAGCAAAAACATCTATTTTTTGGCATGTTTACTTTCAGACTCTTTGCTAAATGCTTAAAGTTATGTTATCCTGTGTAAATTTTACCAGTAAATTTGGGGATGCAATTCAACAGGATTTAAAACTATGCTTAAAACTGAGAATCTTGTTTTTTTTAATCCATCGGAGGTAGATACATAGTTTTATTTTTTATTTTCCCATTTTAAATACCTATATGTTGCTTTTTAAATGAAAATGTAAAAAAACCCTTACAGTAGCTCAGTTAGAAAAGATGGCACGCATTATACAACAACAACTGGAACAGCACCTCAGCAGAGAACTGCCAGAAGTCCAGGCTGGGTTTAGAAGGGGTCGTGGTACTAGGGATATTATAGCTAATGTTAGATGAATCTTGGCAGAAAGCAGGGAGTACCAGAGGAATGCCTATCTGTGCTTCATTGATTATGCAAAGGCGTTTGACTATGTGGATCATAACAAACTGTGGCTGACTCTGAGAAGAATGGGAATCCCAGAATACATGATCATGCTAATGCAAAACGTATACTTGAACCAAGAGTCAGAACAGAGCAAGGAAACATTGCATGGTTCAAAATTGGGACGGGCGTACGACAGGGATGTACCTTTTCAACCTGTATGCAGAACAGATCATCCGGGAGTCTGGGCTCTATGAGGAGAGATGTGGCATCAGGATCGGTTTAAGATCCATAAACAGTCTGCGTTATGCAGATGACACAACCCTGCTTGCTGAAACTGAGGAGGACCTGAAGCGCTTGCTGCAGAGGGTCAGGACTGCAGCCTTCAATATGGATTGAGGCTCAATGTCAAGAAGACAAAGATTCTCACCACTGGACCAATTGGCAGCATCGGAATGGATGGTGAAGAGTTTGAGATTGTTCACAGCTATAGTTTGCTTGGCTCCACAATCAACACTCTTGGCACCAGCAGCTAGGAAATTAAAAGACATATCACCATGGGAAAGTCTGCTGTTAGGGACCTCTCTAAAGTACTCAAGAGCAACAGTGTTTCTCTGGAGACAAAGGTGCATCTGGTACAGGCCATGGTCTTTGCAATCACTTGTTATGCATCAGAGAGCTGGACAATGACCAAGGAGGATAGAAGGAGAATTGATGCTTTTGAGCTTTGGTGTTGGAGAAGAGTGCTGAAGGTGCCGTGGACTGCTAAGAAAACAAACAGATTCATCCTGGAGAGGGTTAAACCGGGCTGCTCCTTGGACACAAGGATTCTGAGGCTTCGCCTGACATACTTTGGTCATGTTGTAAGGAGAGACCAGTCTTTGGAGAGGAACATCATGCTTGGCCGGGTGGAGGGCAGGTGCAGGAGGGGAAGGGCCTCTGGGAGATGGATTGATTCGGTGACTGGGGCAATTGGGATGAGTGTGTCGGAGGCAATGAGTTTGGCACAGGACAGAGCAGAGTTTAGAGCTGTTGTACATAGGGTCGCTATGAGTCGCAAGCCACTCGACGGTGCATAACAACAACAACATACCAAATACATTTATACACACTGGACCCTCCCAGTTTGTCCTACCCCTACCCACTAGTTGCCCTTCAGACAGCTCTGCCTCGTGCTACCTACCACAGTGTCTCCCATGGCTGACTTTTAATATTTTAGTGGCAAGACGCTGTGCTGCAATCCCAATGTCATGCAGTTCAAGGCTACTAGCTGCTCCACGGGAGAAGGGTGGGCACTTTCCTCCTGTGCAGTTAACTGCCTCTGAGAATGTATGGAGGGGTCAGCTATGGGTCGGTTCCAAGTTTACGGTACACAACAATAACAACAACATTTTTTATTGGTTTAACTACAGTAACTCGTTTACATTGTGTATCATTCATGTACACTGTGTTCTACACAGTCCTTCAGTCATGTTATGTTTCATTCATATTCATTCCTACGACCAATCACTGTCAATCTATGCCTGTTATCATCCTATTTCTTTGGATCCCACTGAATCTTTCTTATTCTTTTCACCACTGTCCCACCAAGTTGCCAGGCCTTTCTTTCAAAATGTCACTGGGTCACTTTGAACCTCTCTAACCTTCAGTTAATAGCTTAGTGTGCTAACAGTTTGAACCACCCAAGACTTGTACAGATATATATGTGTTATTGTTATTCTATGCTGTCGAGATAGACCCAACTCACAGCTGACCCTCCAGCAGGTTTGCAGAGGCAGGAAGTCGCCCTGAAGTTGATTGCTTATTTTTCTCATCTGGAGCTGCTGGTAGATTCCAACTGTCTGCCTTTCTGAGTTGGCCAAACAGCTTCTTACACTTGTATTATTTCTTTTTTTCATGTCCCTTTTTCGCATGTTGTATATATTCTTACATTCTCCGAGTTCATTCTCTTTTCTCATTCTGTCTCATACATACATGTGCATATATGGGCTCTGTCTCTTGCATGCTAGCATGCACACGCGCTTTCGGTCACTTCCTTATTTCAGTCTTTCTCTCCATCCAGCTGTTTCTCACACACAGATCGCCAGTCTCGTGGCTGTCTCTCTGCCTCCTCCCACTGACCCTCCAGCTCTGCACACAAAGAAGCTCTCAGTTACCACTTCTTTCTCTCTGTGACTTTTTCATTCACAGACACACACACACACTGCCAGGCCGACCTCAGTCACTTCCTTTCTGCTCTGTCTCCCTCAGTTCTCCTTCATCATACTTTCCCCCTCCTCTTCCCTGGTACTCCTTTCCCCATCCCTCTTTGGGGATTCACACACACACACACACACACACACACACACACACACACTCTCTCTCTCTCTCTCTCTCTCTCTCTCTCCCTCCCTCCCTCCCTCTCTCTTCCCTTGGTCAGCCACAAGTACATTTGTAGGAGTTATGGATACAGTTCTCCAAGCCCCACAATCTGCCCCCCTTTGCTGAAAAGTGAAGTCAAGTGACCGTCCTCATTAAGACATTTCTGACGTGTCTCACTGGCGCAAACAGGCAGACCAGGGTTCTGTAAATGAAAGGCAATAATGTATTTACCTTCCCCCAGCTGCATGAGTCATCTGTCGGCTTTCTCTGAGTTCTCACCAGCTCTCTGCTACTCCGGGTGAAATAGACTGGAGACAACTTGCTTTTTGTCCGTCCTGCTGGATAAAGTGGTGAAGGCTTTGTTGGGGTGCTTAGGAATAGGCATTCTCTGTTATCACAGCTTGGCGAGAATCCGTGGACCCCTAAAACTCTTGAAAGGGCTCCCTTGTTCTTTGTTAATTGTAAAATAAGCACATCTCTAACCTCTTATTCCTCACTCCCCTTTCCGCCCCCACAGTGATGCCGGGTTAGCTTGGGCCACGTTTGGTGGAGGGGAAGGAGCCTCAGGCCTGTCCCATGCCCCAGCTCATTTGTCTTCTCATGCCTTCTATATTTTTCTCCTTTCACAAAAATGAGACCTCCTGGAAAATCAGCCAGGAGCCCCCTTCTCCAGGTTTATTTATTATATTTCCTGCTATCAGGTGAGCCTCTGAGTCAGGGCAACCTCATGCAGCACAGAACGGAATCTTGCCTGGTTCTGTCCCGTTCCATGATCAGAAAGGGGGCTGCTGTGATCTGCATAGTTCTCAGTGGTCGGCTTTCAGAAGATAAGCAGTTCTCCCTTCATAGTCCGTCTCCGTTTTGGAGCTCTGATGAGCCCTGTTAAACATTAGAGCAAAACACAAGCCTCCAGTAACAGATGGGTCTCAAGTGGGTCACAGTGGCAGGGAATTAAATTCTACATCTAAAGCCCAAGTCCTAGCCTCCAGGGGCATTTGTTAAGGGGATGTGTGTATCAGTGCAATGCTCTGTGACACCTCAATATTCTTTTCATTGCTTTAGAAAAATAAAATAAATTAGTGGAGGGGTTGATTGGAGCGGCCCATCCTGTGTAATCTTCTAGAAGCTGGTCTAACCTTGGGCACAAGCTTGCAGGAATATTTTGGTGTTACTACTTCTAAGATGGTGATTGAAATTGATACTGCTCTTATGCATCTGCCAGAAAGGGAGTTGTGCTGCTAACTCACAGGTCACTCCTGTTTGGAAGTTCGAAACTACCCATGGCTCGTCAGGAGGAAGGTGCACTGTCTTGACCTGTGCAGGTTACAGTCTCTGACAGCTGCTGGAGGGTCAGGTGGGAGTCAGTTCAAACTCAGCAACAATGAGTTTGAACTTCTGAGTGTCTGTTAAGGTGACTTTGTTTGCAGATTCATTCTTTGAAGATGCTACTGGCTTACGTTCTCATAAGCCCATACAGGAGTAGAATGGAGCCTAATCCAATCTCATTGATGTTCTTCCAAGAAAAAAGATGAAACCCAGAGAAAGAGGGGCAGAGGAAGGACATCATGTGATGGCAGGGCCAGATGCAGCTACGAGCCAAGGACACCAAAGATTGTTTCAAGCCACAGGAAGCTGGGACGGCGGCGTGGAGACAGATCCTTCCTCGCAGTCCCCAGAAGGAATCAACATGACCAATACTCTGATTGTGAACTTCTCACCTCCAAAACCGTGAACTATTAACTTCTGTGCTACAAGCCACTTTTTTTGTGGTGTTCTGTCATGGCATCCTGAAGGGATGTGGCCGCTGCATGGTCCCCAGGGGTCATGTTCTGATATACACTTGAGCATGGAGAATAAATTCTTGTTACTCATACTAACATTATGTCTTCTATAATTAAATAGAATTGTCCAGTTTAGGTTTGGGAGTCTGGTAAAATTATCAAAATTAAGATAGAATTTGAAATTGAGCTTTAATGCTTTCTTAATTGGTGGCTGCTTTTAGGGCAGCTATGGAGATATTAGCATTTACTCTCCAATGAGGGCCTTCCTAGCGGTTGAATACAGCATGGACCGCTTGCTTCTTGTTCTGCCCTGTCTCCATCAGTGTGATGGGCTTGTACCATTAAGGGCTCTGTCATCGTGATGCTTGAGGACTTGAGAGTGGCCTTGGACTACCTGGGGTATTTCAGCTGCACACAGTGGCGTCCAAGGTGGCAGAATGCTGGGCTCCTCTGGTCTACATGGAAAAAGCCCATGAGAAATGAAGGTATGGAGATGGAGAGTGCATGAAACCAACCAGCCCCGGGACCTACAAATCACTCGTGTCATCATTGTCAGAGGTAGTCATCTTCCCTGCACTTGACCATGTGAGGAGCTGAGTTCCTTAACAGACTTGAAGCTACAACCTGTCTTTCCAGATGTGTCCCACCTAAGAGCACTCGAAGTGTGGTTCTAAGTTTAGGTTTCTTGCAGCAGCCAAGTTGGACCAGCACTGCCTCCCCTGTGTGTCTGTGAAGCTGTCTAGAGGAGGGATGTGATAAGAGTGTCATCATCACCTGTGCCGTTAACACTGGGAAGTGCGGTTATTAAGTGTGCCATTAGCGCTATTACAGTGCTTCTTAAAAGCCTCCTTCGAAGCCCAGCTGCCAGCTCAAAGTTACTATTTCACACACTTGTGCCGTGAGCAGGCACTGATGGAATAATGCCCTTTGAACTGTAGGTCTTGGACTGCCTTCTACCTGTCAGTGTAACCTGCTGCCATTGCTCTGATTCTGTGTGCCAGATGTTCAAATACCAGCAGGATCCCTGACGGGGGACTGGTTTTGGTGAAGTTTCCAGACTAAGAAAGACTAGGGAGAAAGGCCTAGAAATCTCCTTCCACAGATGAGTCAATGAAAGCTTTCTGCATCACGAGAGAGTATTGTCTGATGCTGTGTTGGAAGACAGCCCCCTCTTTTAGATGGTGCTTAAAATACACAGTGATCACAGCAGTGGAATAAAGCATAACAAGGGTCGTGTAGATAGAACAGGACCTGGCAATGCCTTGTTCTGTTGTACATGGGATCATTATGGGTTGGGGCTGACACTACAGACCTAACAATAGTAACGTAAGGCTCTTGTAAACCTCCAGTGGGAGCTAATAAGTGAGCACTTAAAGACCATCCCCTCTGTTCCTCAGAAACAATGATGGTTTTTGTAGCTTGGGGATCTAATCAAGGACAGTCTTCTTCTTCCTAGAGACCTGTTCTCCCTTTGCCTGGCCAGTTGGCTCTCTCTGTAGGGATCAGAGGTGACACGAGCACCATACAGTCTTTCAGCATCCCAGCTCCAAATTTCCGCAGTTCAAATGAGATGTGTGTCAACGGCACATCAAACCATAAAGTGCTAAGGAAATGGTAGCTTACTCCATAGGCTCTTTGTCTTCTATGACTGGTTCTTACATCTGTTAATGTGACTAGCCTTAATATGGGGCTGAGAGAGGAGTGGAGTGATGGAATGGCAGAGTTGCTGTTGAGTTGCTTTTGAGCCCTGGCAGCCCTGTGTGTGAGACTAGAACTGTCTGCCATAGTGTTTCCAGTGGCGAACGTTTCTGAAATAAAGTACCAGTTTTTCCTTCTTAGGAACCTCTGAGTGGACTTGAACTTCCAAATTTAGTTAGCAAATGAATATATTAACTGAAGGGATAGGCACTGGGTTCTTAATGGTGAGGAGAAGGCCATTTGAAGAGAGAGTAGGAGAAAGTAGACATACTGAAGAGTTTAGACCTGTAGGTGCCCAATTTACAGAGAATATATGTGGCATCAGACTGGAGGAAGACTCATCAACAACCTGCATTATGCACATGACACAACCTTGCTTGCTGAAACTGAAGCATTTGCTGCAGAAGGTCAAGGACGGCAGCTTTCAGTATGGATTGAAGTTCAACATCAAGAAAAGAAAAAAATTGTATCTTTCTTATTGCCAGTGATTTGGAGCATTTCTTCATGTGTCTGTCAGTCAAGTATCTTCCTCTGTGAAAATTCTTTTCATGTCTTTTGCCCATTTTCTTTTTCTTTTGCCTATTTTGTAATTAGGCTATCAGTTTTTTTCTTGTGGAGGCCCAGGAGTATTCTGTAAACTTTTGTTATAAAAGTTTTGTTTGAGATGGTATTACCAAATATTTGTTCCCAGTCTGTAGGTTTTCTTTTCACCCTGTTGGGAAAAGTTTTTGATGTGGACAGGAATTTAATCTTTAGAAGGTCCCATGCATCAATTTTATCTTCTTTAGATTGTGCATTTCTGATTGTATTTGGAAGTTTCTTTATTCCTTGGACTTGAGCTTTTAAACTTGATCTCAGTTTGTCTCTTATGATTTTGGGCTTTACTGGCAATAAGTGAGATGCAAATCAAAACCACAATTAGGTACCATCTCAGTCCACTAACAGTGGCAAAGTTTAATGGGGCAGCAAGTATTAGATGTTGGAAAGGATGTGGTGAGAAAGGAACTCTTATATATTGGTGGGATTGTAAAATTGTGCAACCATTCTGGAAGGCAGTTTAGCACTTCCCCAAAACCTGAACATAGAAATTCCACATGACCCAGCTATTCCACTACTTGGAATATATCCTGTGAATATGAGAACTGAGGCACAAACTGAGATTTGTACACCAATGTTCATAGCAGCATTATTCACCATCACAAGAGCGTGGAAACAACCCAGATGTCCAATCACAAACGAATGGATCAAGAAATTATGGTACATTCACACAATGGAATACTTTGCAGCACACAAGAGCAATAACTTTGTAAATTATTATCTAACTGGGCAGGGACTGGAGAGCATTATGCTGAGTGAACTAACTCAGTCTCACAAGGATAAATATTGTATAAAACCATTATTGTAGAATGAGTAAAAAGGATCCAGAAGGGCTGGGAGAGGCTGAAAACAGAGGGATGTAGATGTGCAGGGGGAGGGAGGGATTAATCATTGGGTTGTAAGATGGGTGGAGGGTGAGGGAAATGGAAAGAATTTGTTTGAATTTGTATTCAAGTTTTGTAAATAAACTGTAGAAAAGAGGGGGGGAAGAAAATAATAATTAAAAAAAGAAAACAAAAGATTCTCACCACAGGGCCAATTCGCAACATCATGATAGATGGTGAAGAGATTGAGACTGTTAACAGTTTTAGTTTGCTTGGTTCTTTAATCAACACTCTTGGTACCAGCATCCAGGAAGTCAAAAGACAAATTGCATTGGGAAAATATTTTGTCAGGGACCTCTCTAGAGTGCTGAACAACAATGATGTCAGTCTAGAGACTAAGGTACCCCTAATTCTGGCTGTGATCTTCTTTATTACTTGCTGTGTATCAGAGAGCTGAACAGTGACTGAGGATGATAGAAGAAGAATCCATGCCTTTGAGTTGTGGTGCTGGAGAAGGATATTGGATATGCCATGGACGGCTAAGAGAACAAACGAGGGTGAAACCAGGGTCCTTGGAAGCAAAGATGTTGAGGCTCTGCCTGACATAGTTGGGGCATGGTGCAAGGAGGGACCAGTCTTTGGAGAAGAACATCATGTTTGGAAGGGTGGAGGGACAGTGAAAGAGAGGAAGACCCTGGGTGAGAGGGATTTATTTAGTGACTGGGGTAATGGGGGTATTTGTGTCAGAGATGATGTGATTGGCTCAGGAAAGAGAAGGGTTCAGAGCTGTTATGCATAGAGTTGTTATAAGCCAGAGTGGACTCAACGGCACATAACAACAACAAATGGGGTCCAGAACAGACACTTCCTGTAGACTTCAATATTGAGCTCATGAGGACCATCCTGGGGCTTCCCTCTTGGCAGCCGAAGGCCTCTACTGCTTCTCTGACTGATAACAAAGCTTCTTTACCTCAGAAACCTGGGGTTTGAGACCTGGGATGAACAAGGAAAGGCTATGAGGAGAAGCCACAGCGCCCCCTTTATACCTTCCGCTCTGTCAGTAATGAGACAGAGAGTGAGCCAGAAGCACAGGCCTTTCCTGCACCATCTCTGAGGAACATGGTACAATTAAAGGGCCTGACAGTTGCCATCTGTCCTGTCCTTCCCCAGTCGCCCAGGGCGCAGGGCTTCAGAGCTGGCACATTGTGATACTGCATGGTGCGTGTGTCACCTCTGATTCCTCCCAGAAAGTCATTAAGCAGACCTGTGTGGGAGCGACTGCGGTGTCTGGAAGCTTCCTCCAGGGCAGGCAGCACAGAGGTGGCCCGAGCTCGCCAGGGTTCCTCAAGTTCAAGGAAGTTAGTCTCTGTGAGGTGAGATGAGAGTTTTGTAACCTCACATAAGGATGAACCACGATCAGCCCCAGATGGACTCCTTCGCTTTCCTTTTCAGCTCCCCCATCTTTGAGTCAAAGGTCCCAGGATCTTCTTCTCTTTTGGTGATGGTGTTAGTTGCCATTGAGTCAGCACGTGTACCAAAGGGAAAACCTGCCCAGCCAGCACCCCCTCATCCCTCATGGCTGGCTGCGCTTGAAACTGTGCTGGTTGATGCATAGAGTTTTCATGAGGTGATTTTCAGGATCTCGTTGCCAAGTCATCCTGCCTCTCTGTCTTGGTCTGGAAGCTCTGCTGAAACCCACTCAGCACCATGGGGGGACACAAGCCTCCCCTGACAGATGGGTGGGTTCTGGGTGCACATGAAGACCACGGGTGGTGAATTGAACCCAGGTCTCCTGCATGGTGGATGAGAATTATCACCAAACCCTCAGATCATTCCTAGGCCTCCTGCAATAACAAAGCAGATTGGAGGCTGTTTTAGTTACATGTTTTCCCCAAAGCAGAGCCAAACAAGAACTTGGCCACGGGTATGTTAATGGGAAGGAACTCAGGGAGCAGAGGGGAGGGAGGAGGGAAGTAAGACAAGGTAACAGGAAAAGCCAGTTACAGAAAGGGTGCCTGTGTGGTTATTACCACAGGCGACTAGAATGCAGACCTATGAGGGACCCTCTGCTAGACCACAGGGTGCCCCAGAGGGTGGTGAGCTGGGTGATTTATACACCTAATTCTCTTGATGAGGTGCATTCATTCCACCAGATTTCTGGGTTGTACCTGCACGGAACTGATAGCTTCTCTGTTCACCTGATGTGAGTATCTGGCACCTGCCAGTCACGGTGGACCAGCAGGGTGGGCTGTGTCTAAAGCCTCAGCCACAGGGAGTCCCGGTTCTTCCAGGCAGGTGTGGCTGCTTCTCCATGTAGCCACATAGTGAGACCTGAGACCAGGATAGGAACTGCCTGTCTCTTTCGTTCTTTTCCTGTGACAATCAGCTCGGGATTTCCCTTTCCTGGTGTAACTATCTCTGCTTGGCCAAGCATGTGGGGCAGGCTGCTGGACTCTGCCTCGTGCTTTGGTACCTGCCCGCGGGCTAATATGTCATATTGCTTTCTCTTTGTTTCTTTGTCTGGTTTCCTTATCCAACTGAGCTCCTAGAAGGGAGGGGCGTTTACATCTGTTTTTGGAGAGCCTAAAAAAATTACATATCATAATTTAGATAAATGTTTATTTATTCCTACTTTCAACATATCACACTCTAGTCAGGGTGCATTGACTTCCGATGGGTGCTAGGTTTGAGCAAGGGAGTCGCTGGTGTTGTACATTAGGAAGTTTTGTTCCTGGATTGGGCATGGCGAGCTGGAACTATCAGTACGGTGGCAGTGGTCCAAGAAGGAATTGCTGCAGTGTGGCACCAACCTGTGGATCAGAACCGTGTAGAGAGAACACTGTTGAGAGAAACTTGATTCAGCTTGGCCTTTGACTTGGATAAATACTTTAGCAGGAAGTGGGGTGCATGGAAATCTCTTGTTCAGCAGCCGTGCCTGGACTGGATTTGGGACCTGTCTACAGTGAAGATGTTGGCAGCACCACTGTCCCTCTACAATTTGGGTCTTTAAAGGTCAGTAATTTCTTACCATCCAGCAGTGGAAAGGCAACCTAGAGTCTTGATCCTACTCCCTTGCCTGTGGTGCTCTAGTGGCCTAGTTGTGAGTTGTACTGGCAACCCAAAGGTATGTGGTTTGTATACACCAATGGCTGTCTCCTCCTGTGCAGTTAATGGCCTCTGGAAACTTGCTGGAGAGTCGGCTGTGGGTCTGTTCCCACTCAATGGTACATAACAACAAACATCCTTGCTAAAAGCTTGAAAAAGTCAAACAAGTAAAAATCACTGTGAAGTTGATTCTTGGACATGGTGTTGGGCTTCCAAGATGTATTGAACAGATATGTCTTGGACAGGGTGCAGTCGAGTGCTCTTTGAAGGCAAGAATGATGAGGCTTTGCCTCACGTGTTTTGGACATGTTGCTAGGAGATGCTATTCCTTGGAAAAGGACATGATGCCGGGAAGGATGGAGGGTTGGCGAAGGAGAGGAAGACCCTCCACTAGATGGATTTATGCAGTGACTTCTGCAGTGGACTCATGTGTTAGAAATTGTGAGGATGGCATAGGATAGAACAGGGTTCAGATCTTTTGTTCATACGGTCACTATGAATCATACTCGACTCAGCGGTACCTAACCAACAACAACAAATCTTTTCAGGAGCAGACTGGCCATCTTTGTCACAGGGAGTAGCTGGTGGACTTAAATTATTGAGCTTTGACCCCAGGGTTTCTTTGCATTGATGAGCAAACCCCCTGACTAGCAGAAGGCCTTTGGCAAAAGATTGTCTGCATGAGTTGAAGTCTTTCACCATCCTGAGGTTTGTGACAGTACTAATCTTGTTTCCTCACAGGCTACTATTAATTGTCCTTAAAACTTTAAGGAAACATGGAAAAGATGTTATGGTGTTAAATTATTGAAAAGTTCAGGATAACCTAAATTCCCAGCAATAGTGGATTATTAAATTTCTTGAATGGTGTTCATAAAACTCCAACTCTTCATCTATAAGATTGCTATTTATTCACTCACTCATTGCTTTTAATTCAGAACAGAGTCATAGCTGGCCCTTCAGAGGCAGGATGTCACAAAGGAGAAGATTGCCCATCTTTCTCTGGTGGAGTGCTGGGGGATTTGAGTCACCAGAGAGGTAGTCAGCAGTGTGCTGCCTTATAGACTACCCCACCAGAGCCCTGTTGTTATTAATAGTGTTTAAAATTTTTTAAAGCTCTGACTAATTTTTTAGTCGAACCAAAGAGAATTCACTGGGGTAAAATGTGTAGCCATGCTGTAGAGAAGTGTCAGTCCATTAAATGTGTTTGTTGTTGATGGGTGTTTGTTGACATGAAGATCTGTCATCACCGTTCATCAAACATTGAATGAAATAAGCAAATAAAAAAATCATTACGCCCACCACGATCAAAGTGTTGTCACTGTCATCATTTAAATATGAATGGAAAGGTCTGGGATAAAAATCACCAAATATTTACTGTGCTGCTTTCAAGATGATAAAAGTGTGAATGATTCACCCCCATTCCTAATTTTTCTACAAATCACGTGTTTCATTTGTGTGGATAATAACTATTTTTGGTTTCAGGAAAGGATAATGGTTAAAATAAACAGTACTCTAGATGTTTAAACAGTGTAATTTTGGATATTCTCCTCACTCTAAACTAAGACAATAAGCACAAACCCTGCATTTTGCCACATGCCACATTTATAAGTACTTGCAGCAATAATTCTCTCATCTGCCAGCACGGAAAACCTGCAGGGGCTGAGGGTCCCACACAGCGGTGAGGCTCAGCCTAAAGATTTCAGTCAGTGGAGATATAGTGAGAATTCCGCATTTGGGATTTCTTAACCACCCAAAGAAGGCAGTATTAGCTTTGAAGTAGAGTTGGGCCTTGGATCCAGGCTCAAAAGTCTTTGAGAGTGAGAGAGAAAGGTATCCTAACTGGAATCTGAAGAAGTTAGGTAAGGACTTGCCAGGCAAGTTAGAGAGTCTAATAATTGGTACTACTGGAGGGCCCTCGATTACCCAGGGGAGAAACAGAGGAATAGCAGGTTAAAAGCTAATTACTATTCTAACTGTGTCAAGCTAATTAAGTAGTGCAGCTGGGTACCTGCCTTCTGCCTTCCTGTATATTTCTCCTCTACCATTTTAAAAGCTGAGAGCCCATGTATTCTTAGGGATCACACACACTCTCTCATTGCCATGGAGTTTGAGCCAGCCCATAACTGTTCCTCCAGTGGCTTATATAAGAGAAACCTGGTGGGGGTGGTATTTAAAGGGCTTGGGAAGTGTGTCACTTATCTGCTACTATGTAACATTGCATCTCAAAATTGAGTAACTTTGTTTCCTAAAACTGCCCTAGCAAAATAACACAAGTTGGCATTTCAAGTGAGCAGATTTAAGAAGCAGAAATTTATTTTCTCATAATTCTGGAGGCTAGAAGTTTAAATTTGAGGTGCTAGAAGGGCTTTGCTCTCTCCCTGTGACTCAAAGGGGAGAGCATCCTTCTCTGTAGCTGTTCTTGGCATTTCTTGATGTATAGACACATTCTCTCGTTGTGTCTTTCTCCTGTGTATGAATCTTCTGCATCTTTTCTATCCTGCTGTGAAACACTGTTCAGAAGGGATTAGGATTAGGATCAGGATCAGGACCAGACTGTTGCAGTATGATAGAGCTCTGGTGGCTTAGTGAGTAAAGAGTGGTGTTACCAACCCAGGGACACATGGTTCGAGTCCACCAGCTGCTCCATGGGAGAAAGACGATCATTTTCCTCCTGTGTGACTGACTGCTTCTGAAAACCTGCTGGAGGAGCAGCTATGGGGTGGTTATGATTCGACAGCCACAACAACAACAACAACTCCAGTATGAGCTTTTTACGCTTAACTGATAATAAAAGAAAACCTCCTTCCATAAAGTCTATGTTCACAGCCACAGTAGTTAGGATTTACTGTATATCTTTCCAGAGGCTACAAGTCAATCTCTAACACTTAATGATTTTAAACGTCATTTTTATTTATTTAGTTTACTGTTCCTTGAAGTTCTGAAGGCTACTGGCTGGCTGATTACCCTGCTGGCCTTATCAGAGTTCATTCCCCCTAAAGTGTCCCAAGAGGGTAAAAACAAACATTTCTGGGTACTTTGAGGCCCAAACCCAGACTGGCACAGCATTGTTTCTGCTTTATTCTGTTGGTCCCAGCAAGTTGTGAGGTCATCCCAGATTCAAGGAGAGGGAAACACAGATTCTACCCTTGATGAGAGGGACATATGTGGGTGGGAGCAATATTGGCAATCATCTTTGTAGGCAGTCTACTCCCATAGAAAGCTCAGCTGTGTTGAGCAGCTTGA
Organism: Elephantulus edwardii; assembly: GCF_000299155.1. NCBI lineage: Eukaryota > Metazoa > Chordata > Mammalia > Macroscelidea > Macroscelididae > Elephantulus > Elephantulus edwardii. The sequence continues at coordinate 3,432,919 of NW_006399983.1, forward strand.
GGTCTCCAATGTCACTTTCACCCTAGTTACGGGAAGACCACCTAATAAAGCTGGAGTCACAGATGGTTTTTTGGGGACCTGTGAACTAGAATGGTTTTTTGGGGACCTGTGAACTAGAATAGTTAACATGATGCAGTGACCTATACAGGGGGAGGTCTAGCTACCAGATGTCTTTGTCAATTCCCAGGGGAACAAAAAAAAGGGGGGGAGCCTACTTAGACTGAGAAGCAGAAATTGATAAATTGTTATTAAGTGTCATCAGCAGTCAAAATGAGACCAGGGCTGCATGTGGAAGAGTCCATCAATTACTCAAATGCAAGTTCAAAATGAAGTTAAAGGCAATTCAAACAATCCTTGAGAGCCACAATATGACCTTGAGTTTATTCAATCTGAATTTAAAAACAATCCCAAGAATGCATTTGATGCATTGGACTCTAATGACAAAAGGCCTGACCCATCTTGGATGACATCAAGGACATTATCCATGAAGAATGTGAAATATTATTACAGAGGAAAGGAAGAAAGGATCAAAATGCATGTCAGAAAATACTGTGAAAAGTGCTCAACTTAGAGAAGCTAAAAGTAAAGACAGAACTGGTGGATTAAGAGGGATGAACAAGAGATTCCAATGGGCAATATAAAAAGACAAATCAAAGAATTGTGATTAAATGTGTAAAGAGTTAGAAAAACAAAAGGGAAGAACACACTTTGCATTTCTCATGCTGAAAGAACTGAAGAACAAATTCAAATCTTTTGTTGCAATATTAAAGGAGGTTGTGGGCAAAATCTTAAATAATGTGGCAAGTGTCAAAAGAAAACTGAAGGAATACACACTTTACCAGTCACTGTATAACAAATATTTGATCAGCACTGAAGTATTTCAGGTAGTAGCATTTTATCAGCAACCAGTGGTACTGAAGGAAGAAGTTCATGCTAGATTTAAGGTATTGGAGGTGGGGGAAGCTCCAGGAATCAATGAAATATAGTTCAGGTATTTTAACAAACATGTGATTCCTAAAGGTACCCACTAGTCCATGTCCAGAAATTTGGAAAACCCAGTCATTGTTTGGAAGAGATCCATAATTGTTCCTATTCCAAAAAAAGTTGTTCCAGTGAGGACATTATCAAATTTTATCTTAACACCAGCAGTCAGGAAATCAAATGACAAATTGCACTGAAAAAATCTGCTGTCACGGACCTCTCCAGAGTGCTGAAGAGCAATGATGTTAGTCTAGATACAAAGGTGCACCCAATCAAGACCATGGTCTTCTCAGTTAGTTGTTATGCTTCAGAGGTATGGACAATGACTAAGGATTGACAGAAGAAGAATAGATGCCTTCAAGTTGTGGTGATGGAGAAGAGTCTTGAACATACCATGGACTGCCAAGAAAACAAATAGGTTTGTCTTAGAGAGGGTGAAATCAAGTCTGTCCTTGGAGGCTAGGATTTTGAAGCTCCACCTCACTTTCTTTGGGCACATGGCCAGGAGAGATTGGTCCTTGGAGAAGGACATCATGCTTGGAAGGGTGGATGGACAGCACAGGAGAGGAAGACCCCAGATGAGATGGACTGACACAGTTAATGGGGCAATGGGTGTTGGTGTATTGGAGTTAGTGAGACTGGCTCAGGACAGGAAAGGATTCAGAGCTGCTATACATAGGGTTGTTATGTATCACAGGCAACTTAACATTCTATGACAGGTTTGGAAGCAGGAGTGACAGCCACTTCCTAAACAACATGCCTCCAGAAACTCTATAACTTTGATAAATGTCGATAGTTGTAGACTGGCTTCAGGCCTTCTCTTCATAGGGTCGCTATGAGTCATGCTCCACTCTCAGGCAGTCAACCAAAACAACATCATCACATACAAGTAAAATCTTGCCAAAGATTATTCAAAGATGTCTGGAGCAGTATATGGATAAGGAACTGCCAGAAAGACAAGCAAGATTCATAGAACAAGGGATATATCATTGCTAATGTCAGATAGATCTTTGCTGAAGCAGATAGTACTAAGAAAATAGTTACTTCACTGTTCTTGACTATGCAAAGGCATTGCACTGTGTGGATCATAATAAATTGGATAACTTTGAGAAGAATGAGAAACCTAGAAAACTTCTTTGTGATCATATAAAAGTTGTACATAGAACAAGAAGCTGTGAATCTAATGGAACAGGGAACACTGCAAGGGTTAAAATCAGGGAAAATGCCCTCAGGGTTATATCTTTTCTTTATACTTCTTCAGTTTGGCAAAGAATATAGAAAACACCTGAGACTTCCAAAACAGCAAACTTATCTGTCTTGGAGGAAGTGAAGTCACTGTGCTCCTTACAGGCTAGAATGGGGAAACTCTGTCTCACATACTTTGAGCACGTTGTTGTCAAAGCACCGTTCCTGGAAAGAATGCATCATGCTGGAAAGGTAAGGTCATTCAAAGTGATGAAGAACATCCAAAGATGGAGCAGCACAGTGACTATAGTAGTAGACTGTAGCTGATGGAGAGCTTCAGAATGGTGCAGGACAGGGCAGGATTTCTGTCTGCTGTTCACAGGTTGCGTGACTGTGAGTTGAAGTTAACTTACTGACACCTGAAAGCAGCAATATTCAATCTGTATGCTTAGCAAATGATTCAAGAAGGAATTCTGTGTGAAGAATTTGGCTTCAGGATTGGAACAAGACTTGTCAAAAGACTTATCCCTATGTCAAGGACAGCCTTGCTTATAGAAAGCGAAGATGGCTTGAAAGACTTCTTGAAGAGCATCACGGACTACAGCCTTCAACATAGATTGTTATTAGAGGGTCAGCTACAGAGAGGAACTTCAGTGAAAAGGATTGACACCATAACTGCTACAATGGGTTTGAGTAGAGAAGATTAATAGGATGACACAGGAGAGGGCAAAGTGTTGCTCTGTTGTTTATTGTGTTGCTATGAATTTTGGTCAGTTCAGCGGCACCTAATAACAACAACTGATAATGTGGATTACAGTACCTCTTATGAACGTGAAGAGGACTTGAAGCACTCACTGTTGTTTTTGGAATTAGGTGTCATCGAGTCCAGTACAACTCATAGCGACCTTATGAACAACAGTTCTGAACCTTGTTCTGTTCTGTGCCATCCTTACACTTCCTGACATTCCAGAGCTCAGTGTGGCAATCACTGTGTCAAAACCCTGGTCAAGGGTCTTCCTCTCCTTCGCTGACCCTCCACCCTTCCAAGCATCATGTCCCTTTCCAAGGAATAGCCCCTCTAGCAATATGTTTGAAGTATGTGAGATGAAGCCTCATCATTCTGGCCTTCAAAGAGCACTCCTGCTGCACCCTCTCCAAGACATATCTGTTCATTCCCTTGGCCGTCCATGGGATGTTCAGTGCTCTTCTCCAACACCACAGTTCAAAGTTTTGTCATCCTTACTCATTGTCCAGGTCTCAGATGAGAAGTGATCGAAAAGACAATGGCCTCAATTAGATGAACCTGAACCTTAGTTCTCAAACTGACGTCATTATTCCTCAATGATTTGAAGAGGTCACTAACTGGAGATTTTCCCAGTGCAATGTGTCTCCTGGTTTCCTGACTACTGTTACCAAGGGTGTTAATTGTAGATCCAAGCAAGATGAAGTTGTTGACAGTTTCAGTCTCTTCTCCATCCATCACGATATAGTCTGTCAGTCCAGTGGCTAGAATCTTTGTTTTATTGACATTGAAATGCAATCCATACCAAAGACTGCATTCCATGACCTTCTGCAGCAAATGCTTACCATTGCTAATATCAGATGGCTCCTGCCTGAAAGTAAAGATTACCAGAAGAATGTCTGTGCTTTATTGACTGTGCAAAGGCTTTTAACTGTGAGGTTCATAACAAGTTGCTGCTGACACAGAAGAGAATGGAAATTCCAGAGCACTTAACTCTTGCAAAACCTGTACTTGAACCAGGAGGCTGTTGTGTGAACAAAGCAGGTAAATACCACATGGTTTAAAATTAAGAAGTGAGTGTATCACGGTTGTATTCTCTTTCCATACCTATTTAGTCTGTATGCTGAGCAAGTTACCCGAGAAGCTGGACTCTGTGAAGAGGAATGTGGCATCAGAATTGGCCGGAGACTCATCAGTAACCTATATTACACAGATGGTATAACCTTGCTTGCTAAAAGTGAGGACTTGAAGCACTTACTGCAGAAACACTTACTAGTGAAGGGATAAAAAAACTACACACATCAAAACCCCAGCGTCAGCCCTCACATGATGGAAACAGAAATCCTCCGTTCTGGACAAATCAGCATCATGAAAAATGGCATAGAGATTAAACTTGTCAGTGATTACGTTTTATTCAAGTCCACAATCGACAACAGTGGAAGCAACAGTCAAGAAGTCAGTTGATGGATTGCTTTGATTAAGTGTGGGCTATAGAAGACCACCTTAAAGGGTTAAAAGATGCCTCTTTGATAACTGTAGTACAACTGACTCAACCTATGATATTTTCAGTAGCCTCAGTTACATGCAAAAAATGCACAAGGAATAAAGAATATAAAAGAAGAAGTGATACTTGAATAGTATTGTTGTTAAATATACTATGGAACTTCAGAAGAATGAACAAATCCATTTTTGAAAGAAAAATAGCCAGAATGTTACTTAAAAGCAAGGATGGACAGATTCCACCTAATATACATTGGACATTATTACCAGGAGAGACTGGTCCCTGGAGAAGCACATCATATTTTGTAATATAGAGGAGCTGCAAAAAAAAAAAATGACTAGGAGGATAGTACAGGGATAGGCAGCATTTCATTCTGTTGTATCTAGGATTGCTGTGAGTCAGGACCTAGTTGATGACACCTAACAACACTATTCCTCATCGATATAGATGGAAAGATTTCTTGCAAAGGGTTGATGATTGTCGTTGAGTCGAGGTTGACTCATAGCCACTCTATGAACAAAAGATGTAAGGCCTTTCCATAACTATCGTCTTCTCTCCAAGTTCATAGAGTTTCCAGAGGCATGTGGTTTAGGAAGTGGATGCCACTCCTGCTTCCCAACCTGTTTTACAACTGGGAACTCCACCAAACACTGTCCACAATGGGAATCCATTCTGGTATTTGCTATCCCCATGGCACAAAGTTCAGCATCATAGCAAACACAGGTTACCTCATAAAGCACATTGACAAAGAGTGATGTGCAAAGTAGAAGAATGTTCCTCCAGATATAACAGCACTAGTCTTATTTAGCAGTGGCTAAATGTTGTCAAGTCGAATATGACTCAGAGTAAGCTTTGCGCAAAAGATTTGAACTCTGTTCTATGATTGACATAATTTCTGTACATTTATAAGAGAGTTTGTAGAGTTTCCAGAAGCACCTAGTTTAAGAAGTGGATGCCACTTGTGCTTCGCAACATGAATCAATCTGGAAGCTCATCCAACCTTTGTACCTAATGGTAACCATTATGGTATGTGATACAACCATGGGATAGTGTTCAGCATCACAGAAACTCCAGGTTGTTCAGTACAGCAAACAGACAAATGACTGCTGTGTCTTTTAAAGAATATTCTTCTAAATTATTAATAAAAATGTTAGCTGACCAAAAAAGAACAAACAGGTATGTCTTGGAGTGCCACTTGGAGGTAGGGAGGGCCAAGTTTTTTGTCCCTCATACTTTGGACATGTTGCTAGAAGAGGCTGTTCCTTGATAGAGATATTATGGTTGGAAGGGAAGAGGGTCAGAGAACGAGAGGAAGACTCTAATGAAGATAGATGGACATGGTGACTGCAGCAGTGGGTTCGAGTGTATCAAGAGATGGTGAGGATGGAACAGGATAGGACAGGATTCAAGTCTGTTGTTCATAAGGTCATTATGAGTTATGCTCAACTCAAGGGCACCTGACAACAACAACAGCAACAGTCATTCAAACTGAACAATATTACATTAAAAAAGTACATCATCTGGTGGCCTAGTGACAAGATGCTTCACTGCAATCCTGAAAGCACATGTTTGGAGGCCACCAGCTTCTCCACAAGAGAAGGATGGGCAGTCTCCTGTGCAATTAACTGCCTTTGAAAACCTGCCAGAGGGTCAGCTATGGGTCATTTCCAACTTGATTGTTGTTGTTGTTGTTATGTGCCATCGAGTCGCCTGCGACTCATAGCGACCCTTTGTACAACAGCCCTAAACTCTGCTCTGTCCTGTGCCAATCGCACTGTCTCCGACACTCCCATCCCAATTATCCCAGTCACTGAATCAGTCCACCTCATAGAGGGCCTTCCACTCCTGCGCTGTCCCTCCACCCTCCCAAGAATGATGTCCCTCTCTAAGGACTGGTCTCTCCTCACAACAGGTCCAAAGTATGTCAGACGGAGCCTCAGAATCCTTGCCTCCAAGGAGCCACCCGATTTAACCCTTTCCAGGACAAATCTGTTTGTTTTCCTAGCAATCCATGGTATTCTCAATACTCTTCTCCAGCACCACAGCTCAAAGGCATCAATTCTCCTTCTATCCTCCTTGGTCATTGTCCAACTCTCTGATGCATAACAGGTGATTGCGAAGATCATGGCCTGTATCAGATGCACCTTAGTCTCCAAAGAGACACCATTGCTCTTCAGCACTTTGGAGAGGTCCCTAACAGCAGACTTTCCCATGGCAATGCGCCTTTTAATTTACTGCCTGCTGGTGCCAAGACTGTTGACTATGGAGCCAAGCAAGCTAAAGCTGTGTACAATCTCAATCTCTTCACCATCCATCCTGATGCTGCCGATTGGTCCAGTGGTGAGAATCTTTGTCTTCTTGACACTGAGTCTCAATCCATATTGTAGGCTGCAGTCCTTGACCCTCTGCAGCAGGCGCTTCAGGTCCTCCTCAGTTTCAGCAAGCAGGGTTGTGTCATCCGCATAACGCAGATTGTTGATAAATCATCCACCAATCTTGACCCCACATTTCTCCTCATAGAGCCCAGCCTCCCGGATAATCTGGTACACCACAAAACCCCACCAAACCTAAATACCCTGAGGGAATAAATTACTGCTTTTGAGACCTTGAAGGACATCAAAGTCACTTAGAATAACATAGTCCTCAATGACAGTGTTATATATCTTGCTTTGCTGAGTAGCAGTTGGGGTTTTAAAACCTTCCAAGCAGCCATGTAAAGTGCAACTATTGGTCTCTCCCTAACCAGAACAAACAAAAGAAGAAACAGAAAGATGTAATGAAATAATTTGTCCAGAGGGACTAATGGACCCTGTGAATCTCAACTTCAATGAATCTGGGACCAGAAAAACTAGATGGTGACCAGTTACTACCACTGATCACTATCAATAGGATTATAGTGGAAGATTCTGTATAGGGCTGGTGAATGAGAGGGAGGAGAATGTGGTGCAAAACTAAAAAAAAGTGACATGATCAGGCTTGCTGCTTTTGACAGAGACTGGTGGAACCCACAAGTCTATGGCCCTTAATCCCCAAACCTGAAATAAAATTCACTTGCATAACTCACATAAGGTGATCCATAACACTAGGGAGGTACTCACTTGTTAGAATAACCTACCATGGAATGTTAGAAGAGCAACATTTGACAAAAGATAACACCCAGAAGGTAGGGTAGGATAGGATTAAAGGAAATGGGAATTAGAGTTACAAGTAAGAAAAGTGCACTCTCATTTGTGGGTATTATAATTAGTCACATAATTAAATGTGACTGGATGATTAAATGGAAAAGCAATTTTCTTTGTAAACATTCAATCAGATTACAAGACAAATACATAAATTTAGAAGTAAAACGATGGTACAGCATTAGCAAATCAAAGCGGTTCACCACATGAGAAAAAAAATTAATCATATGATCATTTCAGTTGTTGAAGAAAAAGGCCCTTGATAAAATTCAGCACCTATTACGATAAAACTGCTCAGCAAAATAAGAATAGAAAAGAAATTCTTCAACACAATTGAGATTATATATACAAATTAAACAACCAGTATTTACTCTCAAAGGAGAAGACCAAAAGCATTCCCCTTGAGTATATCACCACTTTTACCCAATATTGTCCTGGAAAACCTAGCTCTAGTGACTTCCAAGAGACCAAAAGAGAGATACATAAATGGAAAACATACTGTGCTCAAGAGAAGGACAAGAACATTACAAAAATGTCAAAAATATACAAAGTGACCTACAAATATAATGAAATTCTAGTCCAACTAACTCCCAAAACATTGTTAAGCAAAATGGGAAACACTAATCTTCAACTTTATATGGGAAGAAAGAGGCCTCAGCTAAAGCATTATTGGAGAAGAAGAATAAAGTAGGAGACTTCACACTTCCTGATCTTAGACTCTTGCCTTGCTAGCAAAACAGGTTGGTACTCGTAAGACATGAGATATATAAAGCAATGGAAAGTAATTGCCAACCCAGAAATAATCCAGCCAGTAATGAGCTAATCTTTTACAGTGGGTTAAAATCCAGTTAATAGGAAAGAGATAGCTTCTTTAAGCAAATGTGGCTGGATAAATAAGATTAACATATGTAAAAAGAATGAAATAAGGTCGTTACATTGTTGTTGTTATGTGCCATCGAGTTGCCTATGACTCCTAGTGACCCTATGTACAACAGCCCTAAACTCTGCTCTGTCCTGTGCCAATCTCACCGTCTCTGACACACCTACCCCGATTACTTCATTCACCGAATCAATCCATCTCATAGAGGGTCTTCCTCTCTTGTGCTGCCCCTCCACCCTCCCAAGCATGACATTCCTCTCCAAGGACTGGTCCCTCCTTACAACATGTCCAAAGTATGTCAGACAAAACTTCAGAATCCTTGCCTCTAAGAAGAAGCCTGGTTTCACCCTCTCCAGGAAGAACCTTTTTGTTTCTTAGCAGCCCATGGTATATTCAACACTCTTCTCCAACACCACAGCTCAAAGGCATCAATTTGCCTTCTGTCATCGCTAATCATTGTCCAGCTTTCTGATGCATAACAAGTGATTGCAAAGACCATGGCCTGGATCAGGCATATCTTAGTCTCCAGACTGACATCGTTGCTCTTCAGTACTTTGGAGAGGTCTCTAACAGCAGACTTTCCCATGGCAGTACGTCTTTTGATTTCCTGGCTGCTGGTGCCAAGTGTGTTTATTGTGGAGCCAAGCAGACTAAAGTTGTGAGCAATCTCAATCTCTTCACCATCTATCATGATGCTGCCAATCGACCCAGTGGTGAGAATCGTTGTTTTCTTGATATTGAGCTTCAATCCATATTGAAGGCCGCAGTTCTTGACTTTTTACAGCAAGCACTTCAGATTCTCCTCAGTTTCAGCAAGCAGGGTGTGTCATCTGCATAACACAAACTGTTGCTGCATCTTCCTCTAATCCTGATGCCACATTTCTCCTCAGAGATCCCAGTCTCCCGGTTAATCTGTTCTGAATATAGATTGAAAAGGTATGGCGACAGGATACATCCCTGGCGTACACCCTTCCCAATTTTGAACCATGAAGTGTTTCCTTGCTCTGTTCTGACAACTGCCTCCTGGTCCAAGTATAGGTTTCACATTACCATTATCAGGTGTTCTGGGATTCCCATTCTTCTCAGAGTTAGCCACAGTTTGTTGTAATCCACACAGTAAAACGCCTTTGCATAATCAATGAAACACAGACATTCTCTGGTACTCCCTACTTTCAGCCAAGAACCATCTAACATTATGACCCCTTCTAAACCTAGCCTGCACTACTGGTAGTTCTCTGTTGATGTGCTGTTCCAGTTGTTTTTGGATAATCTTCAGAAGAATCTTGCTTGCATATGATATTAATGATATTGTTTGATAATTTCCACTCTCTGAAAGATCATCTCATCTTTCTTTAGAATGGGAACAAATATCTCTTCCAGTCAGTTGGTCAAGTGGTTGTCCTCCAGATTTCTTGGCAAAACTTGATAAGCATATCTAGGGCAGCATTTCTTAGTTGAAATATGTCAGTTGGTATACCATCAATTCCTGGGGCCTTAGTTTTTGTGAGTTCTTTCAAAACAGCAAGAACTACCTCTATCACCACGGGCTCTTGCTAATATGTTGTTTCATGAAATTCTTCTGTGTCTGTCAATTCCTTCTGTTACAATGACTCTGTATACTCTTTCCATCTTCTTTTAATACTTCCTGGATCATTTAACATTCTTCCCAAATCATCCTTAAGTATTGCAACTCAAGGCTTGAATTTACTCCATATATAAATGCTAAGTAAAAAAAAATGTATTAAAGATTAAGTGTTAAGCCTAAACATTTAAAGTTTATGTAAAAAGTCATAGGGCAAAGGTAAAACTCTAACTCATTGCCATGAGATTGGAATCAGCTCATAGCTGGCCTTCCATTGGGTTTCCAAGACTGTAAATCCAAGGGGAGAGATTGCACGCAGTCATTCTCAGAACCACTGGTGGATTAAAACTGCCCAGGACATCAAAACTCCATATGGACTATTCACGCCACCAGGGCTCACGAGGTCAAAGATTGAGTGAGTTTTTGAGGATGGAAATTGCATGGGAGGATATTGCCCATTTTTCTCCCTCAGAGCCACTGGTAGCTGCATTTGAGTTAACAGCACTCCCTATGGACCGTGCCCCTAGACTTTCCTCAGGACAAAGGTGGTGGTGTTATGACGTGCCATCTGGTCGACCACAACTCATAGCTACTCTATGAACAATGGACCTGAACCTTACCCCGCCTTGCACCATCCTCATCATCTCAGATCTAATTAAGCCTGTTGTTACAGTCACTGTGTCAATCAATCTTTCTTGTTAAGGTTCTTCCTCTGTTATGCTGACCTTCCACTTTTCCATGCATGATGGACAGAGATGGGGCTCTAAATTATGACATAATTAGATTCTTGAACATGGTAATGAACAGTCATCAGAATATTGACCAGATAACTGTAGCTGCTTAAAACTCAAGTACTTAATCTCATCAGAAGACTTTCTCCTCCCACCTTTCGAACCTGGAACAAAATTCATGCCTTATCCAAGAAAACAAATGGTCTGTCTTGGAGAGGGTGAAACCAAGTTTCTGCTTGGAGGCTTAGATTTCAAAGCCCCATTTAACATACTTTGGGCACATGACCAGGAGGTACCTGTCATTTGAGAAGGACATCATACTTGGAAAGGTAGAGGGACAGTGCAGGAGAAGAAGACCTCAGATGTGATGGATTGACACAGTAACTGGGACAATGGGGATAGTTGTATCTTGAGTCAGTGAAGTTGGCTCAGCACAGGGCAGGCTTCAGAGCTGTTGTACATAGGGTTGCTATGTGTGAAACTCTACTAGAGGGCATCTACCAACAACAACATCAAGTGAACAGTAACAACAGGGAGGAACTCACTTCTTAGAAAATTGTTGTAATTGTTAGGTGCAAATGAGTCAGAACCAAATCATAGCTGACCCCCCAGTAAGTTTTCTGAGGCAGTAGATTACATGGAAGAAGATTGCCCTTCTTTCTTTTGGGGAGCAGCTAGTGGATTTGAATTGGCTGGTTGCTAATAACACAACTCCTTATCACTAGGTTGTTGTACCCAGAAATGAGACACTCACTCTCTTACAGATCAGACGCCTTTATTTCTTGCACAAGTATTGTCGTCTCCTGTCTCCTGTAAAGACAAAAGAGAACAACCACTCCTTACCAATTAGTCAGACGTTTTATACTCTTCTGCACTGACCTGCCACTCTTGTTTATCAGCACATGCAAATAGTTTGACAGAAGCAAAAACAGGCACTGTTCAAAATCATTAGGCGGGAGGTTATTGTGGTTTTGTTATATGTAACCCTGTGCACAACAGCCCTGAAACCTACTCTATCCTGTGCCAACTTTATTGTCTCTGACAAACCTACCCTCATTACCTCAGTCACTGAATCAATCCATCTCATAGAGGGTCTTCCCCTTCTGCGCTGTCCCTCCACCCTCCCAAGCATGATGTCCCTCTCCAAGGACCCGACTCTCCTTGCAACATTCCCAAAGTATGTCATACGAAGCCTCACAATCCTTCCAAAGAGCAGGCTGGTTTTAACCTCTCTAATATGAACCTGTTTATTCTTCTGGCAGTCCATGGTATATTCAAAACTCCTTTGCATAGCACAGTCAAGTTATCATTCTCAGGGTGCTTCACAGGTCACCAGATTTAATCAACCATATTAATGTAGAAAGAGCAGCATTTGCTCAAAGATAAGGCCTAGAAGGCAAGAAGGGGTAGAATAATCATTTGATTAATGGAAAGGAGAATTGCAGGGAGGAAGTGGGAAGAATATGACTATGTTGTGGGTCATTTGCAATAAAACAAAATGTGTGTGAATTCAGTCGTTGTGTACTGTAGAGTTGGAACCAACCTACAGCTGACCTGGTGGGTTTTCAGAGGCTGTTAATCACAAGGGAAGGAGGGGATTGCCCTTCCCTCTCCCACAGAGCAGTTGGTGGCCTCAAACTGTGTGCCTTTTGTATTGCAGTACAGCTTCTTGCTAATTTGCTTTGTAAACTTGCACCTAAGTGACTTTTTTTTCTTTTAGTGATTATACTTTATTCAAACAGAATTGAGCATTACAAAATCAAGAAACTAATTAATTGTAATTGTGACACACGTATTTTTACCAAGCATACAAAACGATTTATCATGTTTGCAGGTTCTTTTTTTTTAAAAAAAAAAGGTCACATGTCTAAGTGACATTTTAAAAAAAAAGAACCTACAAACATGATAATATCAGTCTAGAAGTCTGTCAGGGACCTCTCCAAAGTGCTAAAGAGCAAGGGTGTCAGTTTAAAGACTAGAGTGTGTCTCCTCCAAGCCGTGATATTTTTAATAACTTGCTATGAATTTGGAAGTTGGACAGTGAGTAAAGATGGCAGGAGAGAAATCAATCCCTTTTAACTGTAATGTTGAATATCCCATAGATTGCCAAAAGAACAAACAAATATAATTTCCACTTAGAGGCAAAAATAGTGAAATTTCGTCTCTAATCCTGTGGGCATATTGTCAAGAGGGACCAGTCCTTGGAAAGAAGCATCATACTGGGAACAGTGGAGGGTCAGAGAAAGAGTTCAAGACTGCCAACGAGACCAACTAGATGGACTTTCACTGAGAATGTAATCATGAGCTGGATCATATCAGAGATGGGGGGATAGAGCAAGGTCCAGATCTGTTCTTCATAGGGATTTTAGGAGTCAAATTTGGCTTGATGGCACCTGATAACACAAGTAGGAAAAAATTTGGCAGTAGCATCTCTGACAATAGTCTAATCTCTAAAGTTTATAAAAATCTTTGACACTCAAACAACAAATAGATAAATGATTCAGTTTAAAAATTGGCAGAGGACATGAGCAAACAGATGCTCAACATTCACGTTGCTGAAACACACATGAAAAGAAAGATCCTTACGGTCATAGTGTGATTACCTACTCAAGGTCAAAGCCATTGCCATGGAGTCAGGATTGACACACACCTGGCTCTGCAGCTGGTTTTCAGAGGCTGAAAGCCTCCTGCATGGAGATTTCCCATCTTTCTCAAAAGTACGATGAAATACTATCAAACTTCTGTAAACATGACAACGATGAACAACAAACACCTAGAACAACAAATATTGGTGAAATTATGGTGAGATTGACACTCTTATACACTGGTGGGGGATGGGATTGCAAATGGTACACTGTGGACTGCTAATAAAACAAATAGGTCGACCCTGGAGAGAGTGAAACATGCTGCTCCTAGGAGACAAGGATTTTGAAATGCTAACATTCTTTGGGCATGTGGCCAGAAGGAGCTGGTCCTTGGAGAAAGACATCGTGCTTGGAAGGGTGGAGGGATAGCTCAAGAGAAGAAGACTCAGGATAAGGTGAATTGACTCAGTAACTGAGTTAATGAGGTATGTGCGTCAGAGACATTGAAATTTACTCAGGATAGGGCAGGGTTCAGAGCTGTTGTATGTAGGGTTGCTATGAGTTGCAGGTGACTCGATGGCACATAACAAAAACAACAATTGAGTATTAAATGTTTCCCACTAAAGTTTATTTGAGGCATCTTCTAGGAATGGCTGTTATTGAACCTCTTGTCACTACAAAGCTTCTCCTACTACTTTTCCACTACTGAGAAGTTCCTGACTAGTATAAATGATTAACATTCAACTGCTAGCAGACATTTTAGATTCTCTAGTCAATCCAGAGGCACCTTGAAAGAATGGCCTGGCAGTCAACTTGTGGAAAAACAACCATTGAAAATCTCCTGGTGCACAGCTCTGCTCTGACACATATGTCACCTTGACCTAGCATTGACTCAGCAGCAGCTGGTTAAGGTTTTTGTTTTGGACTCTACTCAGCTCTTGTGGCCTAGTGGATCAAGAGTTGAACTGCCAACTCAAAGGCAGGTAGTTCGAATTCACCAGCTGTTCCCAGGGAGAAAGACGGGCACCCTTCTTCTGTGCAATGTACCGCTTTTGAAAATCCACTGGAGGGTCAGCTGTGAGTCAGTTTAGACTTGACAGCCATGAGTTTTGGGGTTTTGAGCCTAGAACAAGGGACAGTGCATTTGAAAGACAGCAGCAGTCAACAGCTTCATCTTGCTTGGATCCATAATTAACACCCTTAGTATAAGCAGTCAGCAAATAAGGAGACACATTGCACTGGGAAAATCTGCAGTTAGGGACCTCTCCAGATTAAGATGTCGGTTTGATGACTAAGGTGTGTCTAATTCAGACGATAGTCTTTCTGATTACTTGCTATGCATCTGAGAGCTGGTCATTGAATAAGAATGACAGAAGTAGTATTGATACCTTTGAGCTGGAGAACATCACGGAACATCCCATGGATGGCCAGGAGAACAAACAGGTATATCTTAGAGAAGGTGCAGACAAAGTGCTCTTTGGAGGCAAGAGTTTGGGCACATTGCTAGGAGGTGTTATTCCTTAGAGAGGGAAATGATACTTGGACGGGTAGAGGGTCGGCGAAGGAGAGGAAGACCCTCAAGCAGGTGGATTGACACAATGACTGCTGCCGTGGGCTCTAGTATGTTAGGAAGTGTTGGATGGCACAGGATGGGACAGGTTTTAGAACTCTTGTTCATAGGGTCACTATGAGTTGTACTCGACCCTTTGGCACCTAACGACAACAACAATATGCTGATTTCAAACCTGCATCAGGACCATGCACTAATGTAGGTGACTGAGGCCAGCCACTGGTTCCTGCCCCAAGGTGAACTCTGGTTGTTCATCTCGTCACTTGTTTTGATGTGTGGCCCTGGAGCCACTAATGCAGCCTAGGGAATATTTATGGCTTTCCACTCAAAAGTGTGGCTCACAATGTACAATGTAGTGTGCCCTCTGAGAAAAGTGTTAGGACACAATAGTGGGCTGTATGACATCAGAAGGACTCTACGGCCCCTGGCCCAGCAACCAGAAATACACACGGAGCCCTGGACTGCCTAGAGCAGTGGGGGTGGAAGGGGAAAGCCCAGGGATGAGGCCACTGTGGCAGGCGCTCTGTACATATCTTCCTCCTCAGAGTCTCGCTAAGGTCATCCTGAGACCTGGTGAATTCTTACCCAGCTTTTGAATGCTCCCACAGCTATTCCTAAAAGGGAAGGGGGTGGTAGGAAACCCCTTTACTCTTTCTTTGCTGAATCCAGAGACCCCCATAAGAGTCTGCATCCATCCCAGGACCCACAATGGCCAGAGGTGTCGAGTGGAGCTGCAGCCAAATAAATATTACATCCCAGGCCACAGCGGTCTGGGAAGGGCCATCTACAAGCACAGAAGGAGGAACTATTTATCTCTGAGAGGCTGGAGGTGCCAGCAGCCTGAGGAGTGTAGTGCAGTGGCAGGGCAGGGAGGAAGGCTGGGGCTGAGGCCAGGCTGGTGCGAAGCTGCAGGTCCTGGAAAAAGCTAGAGCCTGGAGTCAGCTCATGACATCTGGATCCCCCTGACTAGGAGGAGAAAACCTGTGAATGGTCTTTCCAAACTCCCAAGACAAACATTGGCCCCTGATGGTAATGAAAGAGAATAAAGATGCTCCCATGAACACAATGGCTTCTTCCCATCAACAGAGCTGTAGCAGCCTTTCTCGTCGTGGCTACAAGCTGTGGGGACACCCCAGAGAAGAAGCCTCATCTCTCACCTGAGGTTCAAGACAAGAGCTGTGGTCTGATGGACACATTTTCCCATCTTGGGAAGAGACACATTCATTCCACAGATGTTTACATAAGATCTGTTTTGTGGATGGAGAGTCTATGAAGAGTTAATGTGTTCAGCTGCTAACTGAAAGGTTATTAGTTCAAGTTCACCCAAAGGTACCTCTGGAAAAGGAGCTATTGATCTGCTTCCGAAATGTCAGGCATTGAAAACCCCAGGGAACATGATTCTGGCCTTACATACGTGGGTTGCTGTGAATTGAGTGCAGCCTGACAGCAGTGGTTCTGTGCTTTTTCATGGAGGAATGGGTGTGCTGACTATGACTGTGGGGGCATAGTCTTCACTCTGGGTCACATTGTTGGGGGATGGAAGAAGAGAAAGCCAGTTCAGAGGCTGCCCTTACCAATTGCTTCTGTATTTGTCAAGCCCTGTGAATTGCATGTCTCACCCAGACACAAAGTCAGAGGCTGTTTGAGGCTTCCTGTTGAAAACACATAGGTTACATACACAGGCAGTATGTGCAGCAAAAGAGAGAACAACACAGGCACTGATGTTAGTGGCTTTTGCAGAAGTGTCCAAAACTAATTTCCCAGTCAATCTGTTTGATCCTCTTTTAAGAGAAAAACTGGTGTAAATGGTCCAACTTCAGGCCTCTGTTGACCGGAAATCAGTGATTTCGTTTGGGCCCCTCAGCAAAGCTGAGCCTGAAATGAAGGCATTCACCAAGGCGCTTATTTTAGAATCTGATTCCAAGGAGTAGAAGGGTGAGAAGGTGAAACCAAGAAGGAGAGGCAGGCAAAGCAGGACAGTTTCAAATGTGGCAGAGGACTCTAGCCTGCTGAATACATCCTAAAGGACCACAGGAAAGTGCCTGAAAGGCTGAACTAGGAAGTGTTTCGCACCTCATTTGCCCAGTGGTGTTAAAAGGCCTTGCTTGCTCCAGATTCGCACCAGTGATGGGATGGATGCACATGCTCCCCCAGCTGTGAGAAGGACTCCCTGGGCAGGAGCGACCTGGTTCTGCTGAGGAAAGGTGCGCTCCAGCCCCAGCTGTGTGCAGCTGGCAGCCAAGGTAACAGCCAAACAGAAACGGAAGGCAAGAGGCTTGGAGGCGGGGCGTGGTGGCGATTGGTACACTGAAGTGTTAAAGAGCAGAGCTAGGTTTTTGGTTTTTTTCCCTTTTACCTTCGTGGCTTAGGTGTGGGGATAGGGCGCTGAAAAATGTGAGCATTTGGGATCTGGAGATAAGGATTTTCCCTCACCCCACCAGGCTTGAGGCTAAACCAGATAGCCTCATACTTGAACCTGCATCAGGATTCTTCATAGAGACTGGACCTCAGCCCAGAGTTCCTGACTTTTTAATTCTTGAGTAGATTGGGTGGGGTATTTTTTCTATTTTTTTTTTTAGTTTTATATGGATTCATTTACAAAGTTTGAGTACATTGTCACAGAAGATCCTTCCCATTTCCTTCACTCCCCCTTCGACCTATCAAATTGTATGACCCTATGATTAATCACCCTCCCCCACCCATCATCATCCCTCTGTTTCCACTATCTCTCCCACCTTGGATCCTCATACTCATTCTACAATAATGGTTTTATACAGTATTTGTCCTTGTGATACTGAATTAGTTCACTCAGCATGATGTTCTCCAGTCACTCTCAAGGTAGGTAGTAATTTACAAAATCATTGCTCCTGTGTGCTGCATAGCAGTCTATTGTACGAATGTATCACAACTTTTCAATTCATTCATTTGTGGTTCAACATCTGGGCTATTGCCATGTCCTTATGGTGGTGAATAACACTGCCAGGAAATGAAAAGATGTATTGTGATGGGAAAGTCTGCTGCTAAGGACCTCTCCAAAGTACAAAAGAGCAATGGTGTCACTCTGGAGACTAAGGTGCACCTGATACAGGCCATGGTCTTTGCAATCACGTGCTATGGCATCAGAGAGCTGAACAGTGATTAGGGAGGATAGAAGGAGAATTGATCCTTTTGAGCTGTGGTGCTGGAGAAGAGTATCGAGGGTACCATGGACTGTTAAGAAAAAGAACAGGTTCGTCTTGGAGAGGGTTAAATGAGGCTGCTCCTTGGAGGCAAGGATTCTGAAGCTTCGTCTGACATACTTTGGACATGTTGCAAGGAGGGACCAGTCCTTGGAGAAGGACATCACGCTTAGGAGAGTGAAAGGACAGCACTGGAGAGGAAGAACGTCTATGAGGTGGATTGATTCAGTGACTGAGGTAATGGAGGTAGGTGTGTCAGAGACAGGAAGATTTGCACAGGATAGAGCAGGGTTTAGGGCTGTTGTACATGGGGTTGTTATGAGTCACAGGCAACTTGAAGGCACATAACAGCAATAACAACATGAACATTGGTGTACAAGTTTCTGTTTGAGCCTCAGTTCTCTTTTTTTTGGAGTATATTCCAAGCAATGGAAAAGCTGGGTCATATGGAATTTCTACGTTCAGCTTTTTGAGGAAGCACCATGAGTGAAGTATATTTTAATAGTTGATAGAACAAGTTGTTTTCTGAGGGACAATGGCATCTTTCCATTTCAGGATAACTTACATACTTGTGGAGGAGAGTCCATAGTTTAAACATGTCATAGCTGAAAAGGAAAGTCAAGCATGTGAACATGACAAATTTTAGGTGGTGACACTATATCTCCCCTGTATAAATATCTACTAGGAAGTTGTTGCTGTTGTTACGTGCTGTTGAGTCAGAAATGACACATAGCTGACCCTCCGGAAGGTTTTCAGAGGGTGTAAATCACATGGGAAGAGACAGCCCATCTTTCTCCTGCAGAGCAGCTGATGCATTCAGTCTGTTTGCCTTGGGTTGGCAGTGCAAATGTTAAGAGGATGGCAGGTTAGCTGAGGATCAGGGTGGAGCTGGAGTTAGAGAACCAGACACCATCCTTAGAGGAAAGAGAATGAGTGAGGAAACAGTAGAAGACAAGAGTGATTCTTGAGTGATATACACATTGGGAAGAGAGAAGTTAAAAACCAAAAAACGTTGATGCACCAGGAGCAGTCATACAGGTAGAAGAACTAGGAGCTTAGAGAAAAGACAAGATGCTCAACAGAGGAAAAAATGCAGGAGGCGTAAGGTGGATAAAGGGTCTTTGCTGTTGTTGTGTGCCATTCCATTAAGTAGGAAGTAACCCGTCTGTGACCCTCTGGTGGGTTTTCAGAGACAGCTAATCTCATGGAAGGAGACTGCCCATCCTTCTCCTGCAGAGCAGCTGGTGGATTTGAACTGTGTGCCTTTGGGATTGCAGTGCAGCTTCTTACTATTAGGCCACCAGAGCTCCTTTACACCTAAAAGGCCTTTAGATTTACAAAAGAAGTCATTTTATGGTATCTGTAGTGTGCGTAGCTATTATCATAAATGATGATGATGATTTGACTCCTCATGCCTGGTGATATGTTTCCAAAATATCAGCCTCTAAAAATCCTGTGGACCACCAGTCTACAGTGACACATGCGGTGTCACCGTGTCTCCACACAACCATGTTTTGTTTTAAGACACTTGGAACATTTTCATATATATCATCAGTGGAGAAATTCTTATGCACCAGAACCTAGACTACACATTTTGCTTGTATCATCTTTTTTATCTTCCCAGTAACTCTGTGAGAGAGATTTTATTCTTTCCATTTCACAGGTGAGGAGACTAAGGCTCAGAAATACTAAGTATCTTACCCAAGGACAAACCACAACAAAATCGCGAACTGTGGTTCAAACCTAATTTAAATCTACAAGAGAGGGCAGATGATGATGATGATGATGATGATGATGATGATATCATCATCATCAAATAGCACAAGCGGAGGTGGCTGAGGATCCAGATCTCATCTGCACAGCTGGAAGTGGATGTCAGAGAAGAGAGAGCTGTTTCAGTGGGGAGAGCGGGCAGACTTTACTCTGGGACTGGGTGACACACAGGATGCTTAATGCCGTATTTGGCCTCGATGCTCCCAAGATTGACCCCCCACAACCACACATGCCCTTTTTTTGAAAGACTAACCTTCAAGGAAGATGCATAAGGACATATTAAGTGAAAACACACAGTTCTGTCCTAAAAGTAGACCATTCCAGATTGGCAAGGCTAATTGGAGATCCCGAAGAGGATGTGAAATTCTATTTGATTGGCAGAATATCACAGCTTAATAAAGCATAATAGCACCCTAAGAAGTGCCCCCGCTGGATTAACTGCGCCTCCTCTGTCCCCACACTCTTGAAAGTACAACGGTGAAACAGCACTTGATTGGGCCCCATGGCATTGAACGCTGTGAAGCAGGGCGAGGAGCTCTGCTGATGCTTGTTTGCTCCATTTATGTGTGGGATCACAGGCGGTTTTGTAAGCTGTTTATAAAAGAAGGATGGGGGCGTATGACCCAGCCTGAAGAACCTAACCAACCTGTGCCCACAGACCACACACTTGCCATCTAAAAGCTCTGTTTCTCACTTGTAATTGAAACAGACCCCAATGGTCTTTTTGACATTTCTTGGCAGACTAACGGCACTTGTCACCTCCTGTGTTTAAACTAATGAGATCGTTATTTCATAGGATTATTTAAGTAAATAATGTTATGCAGATGACAGAATAAAACAAGTATGATCTTTGAAGGCAAGAATGATGAGGCTTTGCCTCATACACTTTGGGCATGTTACTAGCAGGGGCTATTCCTTGGAGAGGAACATGATGCTGTGAAGGGTGAGGGTCGGTGAAGGAGAAGAAGCCCCTCGACCAGGTGGATTGACACGGTGACTGCCACGGTGGGCTCTAGTGTGTCAGGAATTGTGAATATGGTGCAGTATTGACAAGATTCAGATCCATTGTTCGTAGGGTTGCTATGAGTCATACTCGACTTGACGACACCAAGCAACAGCAGCAACATGCAGATGACACGACCTTGCTCACCGAAACTGAAGAGGAGCTGAAGTGTTTGTTGTAGAATGTCAAGGACTATATATAGACTTCAGTATGGATTAAAGCTCAATATTTAAAAAAGACTACGATTCTCCCAGAACACTTGATGGTGCTAATGCGAAACCTATACTTGGACCAGGAGGCAGTTGTCAGAACAGAGCAAGGGAATACTGCATGGTTCAAAATTGGGAAGGGCATACGCCAGGGATGCATCCTATCTCCATACCTTTTCAACCTATATGCAGAACAGATTATCCGGGAGGCTGGGCTCCATGAGGAGAAATGCGGGGTCAAGATTGGTGGACGATTTATCAATAATCTGCATTATGCAGATGACACAACCCTGCCTGCTGAAACTGAGGAGGACCTGAAGCACCTGCTGCAGAGTGTCAAGGACTGCAGCCTACAATATGGAATGAGGCTCAATGTCAAGAAGACAAAGATTCTCACCACTGGACCAATTGGCAGCATCAGGATGGATGGTGAAGAGATTGAGATTGTACACAGCTTTAGTTTGCTTGGCTCCACAGTCAACACTCCTGGCACCAGCAGCCAGGAAATTAAAAGGCGCATTGCCATGGGAAAGTCTGCTGTTAGGGACCTCTCCAAAGTACTGAAGAACAATGGTGTCTCTCTGGAGAATGAGGTGCATTTGATACAGGCTATGGTCTTCACAATCACTTGTTATGTATCAGAGAGTTGGACAGTGACCAAGGAGGATAGAAGGAGAATTGATGCCTTTGAGCTGTGGTGCTGGAGAAGAGTATTGAGAATACCATGGACTGCTAGGAAAACAAACAGATTCGTCCTGGAAAGGGTTAAACCGGGTGGCTCCTTGGAGGCAAGGATTCTGAGGCTCTGTCTAACATACTTTGGACATGTTGTGAGGAGAGACAGGGCCTTGGAGAAGGACATCATGCTTGGGAGGGTGGAGGGACAGCGCAGGAGGGGAAGGCCCTCTATGAGGTGGATTGATTCAGTGACTGGGGTAATCAGGATGGGAGTATCAGAGACAGTGTGATTGGCACAGGACAGAGCAGAGTTTAGGGCTGTTGTACATAGGGTCGCTATGAGTCGCAAGCGACTCGACGGCACATAACAAGAACAACAACAATTCTCACCACTGGGTCAGTTGGCAGCAACATGGTAGATGGAGAAGAGATTGAGGCTGTTAACAAGTTCAGTTTGCTTGGGTCCACAGTCAATACTCTTGGCCCTACCCATTAGGAAATCTAAAGATTAATTGCTCTGGGGAAGTCTGCTGTCAGGGACCTCTCAAAAGTGTGAAGAGCAGCAATGTCAGTCTGGAGCCTTAAGATGTTCCTGATTCAAGTCATGATCTTCACAATACGTGGTAAGCATCAGAGAGCTGGACAAGTACTAGAGTTGACAGAAGAATTGATGCCTTTGAGTTGTGGTGCTGGAGAAGTGTGTTGAACATACCATGAACTGCTAAGAGAACAAACAGGTTTATCCTGGAGAGGGTGAAATCAGGTTGAAGCTCCTTCTCACATACTTTGGGCATGTGGTGAGGAAGGACCAGTCCCTAGAAAGGGGTTTGGAAGAGTGGAGGGACAGCAAAGGAGAGGAAGACCTCAGAGAAGATGGATTGACACAGTAACTAGGGTAATTGGGGTAGATGTGTTGGAGGCAGAGAGATTGGCTCAGGTCACTATGAGTCACAGGTGACTTAGTGGAACATAATAACAACGACATCCTCTTTAAAATATATATATCCTGTTGTTCCAAAGAGTCTCCTTACTGTTGTTCTGAATTGGAGAATAAGATTTTACTCCTATTACTCTGTTAGTACACAGCAATGTCTGGTCAAGCGTTACTTTCTCTCTCTCTCTTTTAAAGAAATAAGCTCATCTTGGACTTATATTTAGCAGTCAACTCAATCTATCTGAATGTTACAACACTCAAGATCTCAAGTAGTGAAATAGAGTATATACTTTATGTTTGTGTGAACATTGCTCATTTCAAAACCACATAATTATCTTGTGAAGAAATTACCCTTTGCACCGATAAAAGGAGTTGAACAAACACAGCAACAGATATCAGAACTGATTTAATGAAGCTTAGCCTTTCCCCTGCTCCTCCCACTCCTCTGGCTCTGTTGCCACCGGGGAAAAGCATAGGTGGACTTATTCATGTCTGGAGTCACTTTTACAGTCTGAGACATTCAGCGGGGAAAGGGAACAGAACATATTGGCTACATCAGAGTCGTCGTTGTTAGGTGCCGTCGAGTTGTAGACGACTCATAGCGACCCTATGAATGAAAGGCCTGAGCACTGTTCATAGAGTTTCCGGAGGCAAGCCATTTCGGAAGTGGATGCAACTCCTGCTTCCAGGCTTGTTTTAATTGGGAAGCCTCACCAAACTCTGTCCACCATGGGTGACCATTATCGTATTTGGCTCATCAGTGTCACAGTGTTCAGCATCACAGCAGCCATGAGCTACCTCTGTACAGTAATGCACAGAACAGTGCTATACCACCT
The DNA here is from genome assembly GCF_000299155.1 of Elephantulus edwardii. Classification (NCBI taxonomy): domain Eukaryota; kingdom Metazoa; phylum Chordata; class Mammalia; order Macroscelidea; family Macroscelididae; genus Elephantulus; species Elephantulus edwardii. The sequence goes on from NW_006399983.1 coordinate 3,456,467, forward strand.
AGAAGCATGTTTGACTAAAAACCAATTTGAACCCCAAAACAATTTAAAGCCCTTTGGGGCTTTAAGCCACTGCCTGCCTTAAACCCTAGGCCAAGCCTCAAGGGCCTCCCTCCTGGGGGGAAGAACAGTCCTACACATCAAACACAAGCCCGAAAAAAGCACCCCAAAACCTTGTGATTACTTGCACATGAGGACCACCATGCTTGGGAAGCAAGAAGCCACAGAGAATCCTGAGTGCAATCATCCAGGAACAGCATAGATACCTTCTCCTCCCCTCTCTCTTCAGGGCTTAAAAAAACCCCAAACAAACCCAAATCCATTGTTATTGTCCTACCCTGTGCCAGCCTCATCATCTCTGACACCCTTGAGCCCATTGCTGCAGTCACTGTGTCAGTCTGCCTCATTGAAGGTCTTCCTCTCTTTCGTTGACCCTCCACTTTCCCAAGCATGATGTATGTTTCTAACGAATAGCCCCTCCTAGCAACCTGTCCAAAGTGTATGAGAAAAAACCTTATCAGCTTACTTCTGTTAGATCCTGTTATTTCTGAGTTTTGGAGTTAAGTATACCAGCATAAGATGATGTAGCATTTAAAAACAAAAAAGATTATTTGGCATTGTTTTCTGAGTTGATTTGCAGAAGTAGGGCTTTTGCTATCCACCCACATGGTAACAATGGAAGTTATTTTGAGTATGGATTTTAGGGTCAACACTTTGCAAGCAAGTTGTAAATGCCAGGAGCCTTGGTTTCCTGAGTCCTGGGGCTTCACAGCCTTTTTGGATATCTAACTCTTACTACTAAAGGCAAGTGCTTGTTTACAAACATCCACTGCTTTCCACATGTCTCTAGCTGGCCTCAGAAATACTCTGCCAGTCAACTTAAACTATCTACTGGGGCAGATAACTTATGGGAAGGAAGGAATAGAATAGAGTTTAAAACAACAACATCAGCAAATGAGTGGCTATCTGAACTAAAAATTTCCGTCCAGCTGATTTGAAGAGTCAAGAATTCAGGATGTGGAGTCAATAGGATCAAGACGAGAAGACATTGTGTAGACTCAGGGTTAAAACTCCTCTTGCCAGTCTCCTTTTAATACATATTGATGGAATCTTTCCCAAAGGATTCAAGGATGACCAAGAGGAGAGTCTTCAAACACTGTTTATTTGTTTGCCTTAGCATTTCCATGCTTTACAATTCAGAAAGGTGTATGTCAGAGTTGTATATTTCTCCATACCTGTTCAGTCTGTATGCTGAGCAAATAATTTGAGAAGCTGGAATTTATGAAGAATTGTAATCAGGGTCAGAGGAAGAGTTATCAACAACCTGCATTATACATTTGACACAACCTTGCTTGCAGAAATGGAGGAGGACTTGAAATATTTGCTGTAGAAGATCAAAGACTGTAGCTTTCACTATAGACTACATCTCAATTCCAAGAAAACAAAAATCTTCACTACCAGGCCAGTAGGCAACATCATGATAGATGGAGAAAAGACAGAAATTATCAATGGTTTCATTTCACCTGGATCTACAGTCAGCAACCTTGGTATCAGTAATCAAGAAATCAAAAAATGTGCTGCATTTTGAAGGTCCCTGACTGGAAACTTCTTCAAAGTGTTAAAGAGCTTTGATAGCAGTGTAAAGACTAAGGTGCACCTGATTCAAGCCATGGTCTTTTCAGTTACTTGTGGTGCATCTGAGAGTTGGATAATGAATAAAAGTGACAAAAGAAGGATTGATGTCCTTGAGTTGAAAGAATACTAACTATCCCTTTGACTTCCTGGAGAACAACAAATATATCTTAGAAAAGGTACAGCCTTAGATTCAAGAGGGGGGAAACGTCATCTCACGTATTTTGGGCGTGTTGTTAGGAGGACCTAGTCCTTGGAACATCATGCTTGGAAAAAATGGAGGATCAGTGAAGGAGGGAAATATCCTCAGTGACATGGACTGACCCAGTGACAGTAACAGTGGGCTCATCTGTATCAGAAGATGAGCATGGCACACAGGATAGGGCAGGTTCAGATCCATCATTCATAGTCAACTCAGTAGCACTTAAAAACAACACCACATTTCACCCAAGGAAACTCTGCTGGCTTAGTGGTAAGAAGTTGCCCTGCCAACTCAAAGGCACACAGTTCAAATCCACCAGGTGCTCCACAAAAGGTGATAAATCTCCTCACGTGCAATTTACTGCCTCTGAAAAACCACTAGAGAGTTAGTTATGGGTCACTTCCAACTGGACAGTACACAACAACAACAATGCTTCACATGTGGCTCACTAGCAACTAAAAGAGCCAATGGCCTCCTCCTTTTCTGATTGTCATTTGTGGATAGCTCGTGCTCTCTCTATGACCCTGGTTACCCCATGTCAAGAAGATGTGTAATATTTAAAAAAGGAGAAAGAAAAATAGTTAGCAGAGTAGAGTTTGGTGATTGTCATATGGAAACAGAATAATGAGCTTAGTGCCCTTTGATTTGGAGAGACAAAGATTAGAGCAAAACATAATCAGAATTTGAAAACCATGACCAGTGTGGGTCAAGTGAATAAGAACTGTTCATTTTTGCAAATGTCAGTGTTTATAAAAAAAAACTTCAAATATGTAATATTATCTGTTTACCAATAGATAATACAGACCTGGACTTCTCAGAGGAGGCAGTGTTTGACTGGGAACTTGAAAAATACATAGAATTTTACTTTGAGAACTGGGTGTCCCAGAGTGTGTGTGTGTGTGTGTGAGAGAGAGAGAGAGTGAGAGTGTGTGTGTGTGTGTGTGTGTGTGTGTGTGTGTGAGGGCTTGTAGTGAAGTGGGGAAACACAAAATCATTGTGCTTTCAAAAAACTACATGTGAGTTGTTATTTGGCAATTCAGAGGGAGCCATACTAGGAGATGTATAGCATTTATCCTGTAAGCAGTGAGAAACCATTGAAACCACTAAGAAATTTTGCATAAGAGTATAACAGGATGAGATGTATATGCTTGGTTGTATAATGATTGAAGAAGAAAGACTCAACGTGGGACAGTAACCAGAATTTATGTCATGGGCCAGTGAGAGATGACTGACAGAGAGTTAAGAACGAACAGAGAGGATTGTGCCTTGTGCTGTGTGTCTCCATGGTTCAAATCCACCAGCTGCTCTGAGAGAGATGTACAATCTTCAGTTGTGGTTTACAGGCTCCGAAACCTGGTGGGAGGGTTGATACAAGTTGGTAGCAATTCAGTGGGAATGAGTGAGTAAGAAGGAAATAATGATTGATTGACTGATTGATTGATTGATGTGATGAGGATTTTGTTTGGACCTTAAGAAAGGATCACCACTCATGATAGAAAACTGGCTTCATAGTGGTGGTTCATTGGTGGTTAGTTCCCAGTAATAAGTAAAGCAAACGCCCAGACTGAGGTGGTACATAAATATAGTCCACTACAGTATGTCCGAGGCTCTGGTGGCCTAGTGGTCAGAAGCTGCACTGCAATCCTGAAGGCATGTGATTCGAATCCACCAGCTGTTCTGCAGGAAAAGAATGGGCAGTCTCCTCCCTTGCAATTAACTGTGTCTGAAAACCCACTGACAGGCCAGCTGTGGGTTGGCTTTGACTCGATGACATACACCACCACCAACATTCCCATCAGCTCTAAAAGGAAACGTCTTAACAGGTGTGCCCACCTACCCAGGGACCCTAACACCATCACAACTGTACTCAGAGGACACCGTGGTAAGCATGAGTAAAGAGAGATGCTTTCAGGGGTGGAAGAAAGATGATTTATCTGTTCATAATTTAGATTTTAGTGTTACTGTGAATTGGAAAACATCATTTCTACCTTCTGGGACCATCTACTAGGAGGAGACATCTGTTTATAGAATTGCCATGAGCATTATATAAATTCATGTTTTAGTAATTATTTCAGGTGGATATAAGGAATAAAGGGATAAGGGATGGGGGATCTCATCTGTTGTTCCTTTTCCCAGTAGAACTCTTTCCAGTCTTCACCAAGGGTTTTCCATCTTTCTGGTTTCATGTTCAGCTTAGATGAGCCTTTATTGAGAGGGGGCTGTTCTCCCACTCTGTCAGACATTTTGTAGCGTTTGTAGTCTTACAAATTACACTCTGCTTTTTGTGATGATCCAAAGTGTCTCCAGATATTGACAAATGCACTCTGAGTGGAATTACCCCCATTATGGAACCACGGCACCATGCTGGTCATCCTCAAATTTCGATGTGCTCAAAAATTGCCTGGATACCTTTTTCCTTAGAGAGGGACGTCGTGCTTGGAAGGGTGGAGGGACAGCACAGGAGAGGAAGACCCTCGATGAGATGCATTGATTCAGTGACTGGAGTAATGAGGGTAGGTGCATCAGAGACAGTGAGCTTGGCTCAGGATAGAGCAGGGTTCAGAGCTGTTAGGCATAGGGCTCCTGTGAATCACAAACGATAAAGTTGACGGCACATGACAACAACCTTTTTTTTTTGACAACAACCTTTTTTCAAATGCAGGCTTGGATTTAGTGGCTCTGGTGATGCTATTGCCGCTCCTCCAAAGGGCCTCACATTGAGTAGCAGGGGTTTGACAGCTCCTGTCCTTGCTCCCTTCTGCACACGCTACCCTCATGTGGGATGGAGGCTGGACGGCAGCCGGGGGTCCTAATAGGCCTCTTCCTTTTAGCTCACTAAGGGCTTCTACAAGGTAGCAACTAACTACTTCATGTTTTCTCCTCAGCCTTCCTTGTCGGAAAGCAAGCAAGCGGATGGAAGTCAATTACTGAAGCCCATCTCTGCTTTAATATTAAACGCCTCTAAGATCAGACCAGAAGCCTTGGGCACCTCTAACTTGCAGGGGCCCAGAGGAGCTCGCTCGCCAAGCAAGGCAGCTGGACCTCAGTCCAGCGGGTGCAGTTCAGAGGGCAGCGGCACTAATGGGACCAGATGGTCCGTGCCTTGTTCGTGGTGGCGCGCCTCCCTCCTCCCTCCTCCCTCCCTGGTCACACACATCCTCCCTGCAAGTTCCTCCTTTGTTCTCCTCTCCGGAAACAGAAGAGCCATTTTAAAATGAAATATAGCTCACGGTTCTTGATGTATCCAGTCATTCTTCAGATGTGGGTATGTTTCATTATAGAGTTTTCTTGAAAATGCCTTCTCTTTATTTGAGTGCCAACGAACCATAATTAGGAGCGCAGTGAGAAAGGCGTGAAGCCCTGACTCGCATTCAGTCCAAACTCACACTCACGGTGATCCTGTGTATGTTATGTGGGACGATGCTTCATTCAGACATGTTTCAGGAGAGGCTGTTCCTTGGGAAGGAGCATTATGCTTGAAAAGGAAGAGGGTCAGTGAAAAAGAGGAAGACTTTCAACCCAGTGGATTGACACAGTGATTTCTGCAATAGGCTCGAGCATGTCAAGAAGTATGAGGACGACACAGGATAGGAAAGGGTTCAGATCTATTGTTCATTGGTTGGTATGGGTCGTACTTAACTTGGCCGCACTTAACAACAGCAACAACATACTCTATGCTTTTAATGACTGACTTTCTGAGGACTTCTAGATGAGCCTTTCTTCTGAGATGTCTGTGCATGGATTTGAACTTCCAACCTTTCAGCCTTTTAGCCCATGAGCTAACTGTTGGCACAATCCTGGATCTCTGACCAGGGTGTTTTCTGATCAGGCAGTGCATCATACATTGTTATTGTTAGGTGCCATCAAGTCGAGTATTACTCATAGCAGCCCTGTGAACTGTTGACCTGATCCCTGTACTATCCTGTGCCATCCTCACAGTCTCTGACACACTAGAGCCCATTGCTGAAGTCACTGTGTCAGTCTATCCCATTGGAGGTCTTCCTCTCCTTTGCTGACCCTCCATCTTTTCATGCATAATATCTCTTTCCAAGGAATAGCCTTGCCCAACTACATGTCCTTCTTGAACTCATGCCTCCAGAGGAGACTGTGACCTGAGTATAGCACCTTAAAGCACTCAGCCATTCAGATTGCATAGGAAAGTGTCTGCTGTCAAGGACTTCTCCAGAGTACTAAAGAGCAACATTATTAGTCTGGAGACTAAGGTTTGCCTGATACAAGGCCGTGGTCTTTGCAGTTATGTGCTATGCATCAGAAAGCTTGTCAGTGACTATGGATAATAGCAATAGAATTGATGCCTTTGAGTTGTGGTGCTGGAAAAGAGTATCGAATATACCATGGACTGCTAGGAGAACAAACAGCTTCATCCAGGAAAGTGTGAAACCAGGCTACTCTTTGGAGTCAAGGATTCTGAAGCTTCGTCTGACATACTTTGGACATGTTGCAAGGAGGGACCGGTCCTTGGAGAGGCACGTCATGTTTGGGAGGGTGGAGGGACAGCGCAGGAGCGGAAGACCCTCAATGAGATGGATTGACTCAATGACTACGGTAATGGTTGTAGGTATGTCAGAAACAGTACGGTTGGCTCAGGATAAAACAGGGTCAGAGCTATTGTACATAGGGTTTCTGTGAGTCACAAGTGACTTGACGGCATGTAACAACAACAACTACATGTCCAAAGTATTAAAGATGAAGCTTTACCATCTTTGCCCCCAAGAAACATTCTCACTGTACCTTTTCCAAGACACACCTGTTCTTTCTTTTGGCAGTCCATGGGATGTTCAGTATTCTTCTCTAACACCACAATTCAAAGTCCTCAGCTCTTCTGCTATCTTTATTCGCTGTCCAGCCCTCTGATATGTAGCAGGTTATTAAGAATGGCCTAAATCAAGCAGAGTTTAATCTTCAAACTGCCATCATTGCTCTTCAGTCTTTTGAATTGGTCTCTGACAGTGAACTTGCCCAGAGAAATATTTTCTAATTTCCTGACTGCTGGTACCAAAGGCATTGATTGTTGTGAAGTATGTGGACCATTCATTCCAGGGTCTTGGAATAGAACGTACAAATCTTATCATAGAAGATGTTCAGCCAGAATGCTCCTTAGAAGCAAGGATGGTGAGATTCATGTCACTTTCTTAGAACATGCTGTTTAGAGGGATCAGTCCTGGAAAGGGGTATCATGCTTGGAAATACAGAATGTCAGTGAAAAAGAGAAGATGCGCAGTGAGATGGATTGACACAGTGACTGTGACTCTGGGCTCAAAGGAGAGATTGTGAGGGTGGCACAGAATGGGGCAGGGTTCTGTTCTGCTCTACTGTGAGGCATATCAACTTGAAAGCCAACAACAACAACATTAACACATTAAGTAAGCCAAGACTTCAAGAAACTTTCTGGAGAAGCTGAGAGAAGGGTCTTATGCCAGGACCTGGTCCCCAGAGCTAAGTGAGAGGGAAGCATCTTGGGCTGTTGGCTGCCCCTCTGCTTTTATTCTTGAAGTGGCTGAGCGTGCGAGAGGCTTGGCATCCTGAGCCATCCTTCCACCACAGACAGTTCTTCAAGGCTTGAAGTCAGGGATATGCCTCACTTTGCTTAAATATGGTACTTTTAATACAAAATGGGCCTGTTATTTCAACATAGAAGGTAAAGCCAATCATACTCCCTGCTGTGTTGATCTTCAGTCAGGGGGTGCCCCCCAAAAGCTTTGGTTCCCATATCACCTCCTTACCCCTCTCCTTGATGGACAGCCTAGAGCTGATAGTCTGGGCTTCTTGATCCACATTCTCCATAAGCATCAAAAGTTGAACTAATGCTAGGGTTGTTAATTGTTGTTGTTGTCATTGAGTTCACTTCGATTAGTGGTGACTCGTGTACAGCACTCCAAATACAGCCCAACCCTGCACCGTCTTTATCATCGTTGGTGTGTTTGAGTTCACTGTCATGACTTTGACGTCAGTCCCTCTCACTGACAGGCCTCTCTAGTCACACCGTCAGACATTGATTTTGTCTTCTCGATGCTCCTTTTTTGATAACTGCTATCTTTTGAGTGCGCAAAAGGGCATCTGAACTTCTTTTTTGGTTGTTTTTTTGTTTGTTTTATTTAAAGGTACCTTCTGAACATTCATGTAATTCCCATTCTTTCATCACTTTCCTTTTTCTCTTTATCAAGACAAAGAGAAAAATTGAGGCGTTAGCCAAAGCTCTGGCAGGAGCTAGAATCCAATTTGGTTAAAGAGATTAACAGAAGAAAAAGGAGGTTTGGTTGTACTTAAGAGAAATTAGTAAGAAAATGGGGATTTGGTGATGCTTCATAGCAGTTAGCAACAACAGATAACCAGTAGGAGCTCTTGGGTGATACAGATGATTAAAATGCTTGGCTACTGCCTGAAAGGTTAGATGTTTGAGTCCACCTAGAGATGTCTCAGGAGAAAGGACCAAGAATTTACTTCTGGGAGTAGTGGGGGAAGCTATTGAAAACTTAGAGAGTACAGTTATATTCTGGTGCACATGAGGTCACCATGAGTCAGAACCGGCTTGAAGATGACTAGAGATGAGACTTTGCTAAATCAGAGAGACCAACGAAGAGAGAAAGCTGTTACCACGTGTGCACTGATGAAAACTCAAGAGGAGGACATATAGCTGTTATAGTTGGAACTGTGATGGATTCAACTTCAGCCAGAGCATAAAGAAAGCAAAAGACATTGACTTCTTTTTTTTCATGTTAATAAGCACAATAGTGAAGAGTCACCATCTCCCTGTGGGCTCGCCCTCTAGATTCTCTCAGAGACTTAACACTCATCTAGGCAACCCACTATTGAAACTCAACCTCACGAAGACAAAGATTCTCACCACTGGGTCAATTGGCAGCACCATGATGGAGGGAGAAGAGACTGAAGTTGTTAATAGTATGGCTTGCTTGGCTCCACAAACAACACCCTTGACACCAGCAGTCAGGAAATTAAAAGACAGATTACATTAGGAAAATCTGCTGTCAGGGACCTTTCCAGAGTTCTGAGAAGCAACAATGCCAGTCTAGAAGCTAAGGTGCACCTAATCCAGGCCATGATCTTCACAGTTACTTGGTATGCATCAGAGAGCTGGACGACTAAGGATGACGGAAGAATTGATGCCTTTGAGTTGAGCTGGAGACGAGTCTTGAACATACAATGGACTGCCAAGAAAAGATACAGGTCTGTCTTGGAGAGAGTGAAACCAACTCTCTCCTTGGAGGCTAGGATTTTGAAGCTTCCTCTCATATACTTTGGTTACATGGCCTGGAGAGACCGATCCTTGGAGAAGGACATCATGCTCAGAAGGGTGGATGGACAACGCAGAAGAGGAAGATCTTGGACAAGATGGATTAATAGAGTAACTAGAGCAATGGGTGTTGGTGTGTCAGAATTCAGTGAGACTGGCTCAGGATAGAGCAGGGTTCAGAGATGCTGTACATAGGGTCAGCTTGAGTTGCAGGAGACTTGACAGCACATAACAACCCACTTAGCATGACTTCTGGATGCCTCCCCTGGGCACCTGAACCCTGTCCCAGCAACCCCTCTAAAGTCTGCCACCTTTCCCTAGTCCCCTCACAGTTCTCTTTGGTCTACCTCACTTTTCCAAAGCCAGCTCCCAGAGATGCCATTTAGTAGATGTCAACATCCTACTCAATTATTCTCTTCCCAGTCACAGCAGAATAAATTCTGCCACTCAGTGCTGCTGGAGCATCTTGTTTACAGCCGACACCTGAGAAGATGAAGGTGTTAATGGCCAGTTTCTCTTAAATGAGCAGAGGATCAAGAGACCTTTTCCCCTTGGCTGACCGCCTTGGGTCTGAGCCCATCTGTCTGGATGAGTACCATCATCCTGAGCGAGCTGATAATGGCACAAGGTCCATCCTGTTCTTCTAAGGAAGACCCTCACGCCCAGCTTGCTGACTCTTTTAACCAAAGCTCCATGATGCCCTCTACAAGTTGCTCGGCAAAGTCTCAGCTGGTGTTTTGGGGGTGTGATGTCAGTAATTTTCTGCAAAATACCATTTCATAATGAAAAGAAGCCTCACTGGCTTTCCTAGACATAGGCTTTCTGAGAGCTTGAGAGCCATTGCTATGCTGAGACGCAAAGAGAGCAGGAAGCTAGGAGGTGACACCAAGTCAGAGGCCAGGAGCGGAACAGAGAAGCTGTGAGGGAATCTTTCCTTCTTTTGAATTGTTGTTATGTACCATGGAGTTGGAACCGACACATAGCTGACCCTCCAGCTTTCAGAGGCAGTAACTCACATGGGAGGAGATTAACCATCTTTGTCCTGCAGAACAGCTGATGGATTTGAACACGTGCCTTTGGGTTTGACAGTGTAACTCCTTAATACTAAGCCACAACTGGTCCCTTTTTTAGTTGTTTAAGAGTATAATAATATATAATGGAGCTCTGGTAGCCTAGTGATCAGAAGCTGCACTGCAGTCCCAAAGGCACATGGTTTGAATCCATCAGCTTCTCCACGTGAAAAGGACGGAACAGTCTCCTCCTGTGTAACTTACTACCTCTGAGAACCATGTGGAGGATTAGGTATGGGTCAGTTCTGACTCGACGACACACAGCAACAACAGTCATAGATAATATATAGAAAATTATATTTGTGCTTGTATCTCTTTGTACAAGATTATGTCATTCAATCTCCAGCCTCTGTCACCAAGTCCATATTTCCCAAATACCAGTCTTTTTACCATGTTTTCTACCTTTTGCGTTCCAGTCACCAGTTATTTTTAACTCATCTTGGTTGCATATTCGATCAATTTCAGATTGCAGACGTTGCTAGGAGTCCTCAATTTCGTCATGTTTTGCTTTAGTGATTGATGTGTGCATTTGAATTATAGTTGTGTTCACAAACCTTCCTTGTATGCATATGGATAGTAACCTATCATTGGTAGAATGGTACTTCAGGGTCAACCTAGAAATGTTCATTTTGACTATGAATGCAAAACTGTTCTTTTTAAATGTGTCATTCTTGGCATAAAAGAGAAAATGATTGTCTTATTCAGAATCACTAATATCCCTCTAGCTCAGCTCACTAATGCCGAGGATGTCAGTCTTTGTGCTTTCCACGGTTTCCAGTTTTCCTTGATTACCAAGAAGTAGGTCCACACAGAACAAGGGAATATTGCAAGGGTTAAAAATCATAATATAAGATCAGGATCAAGTATCCACACCTCTTTAGTCTGTAGGGTGAGCAAAGCCCTCAAGAAGCTGGACTGTATGAAGTAGAATGCAGCATCAGGATCGAAGGAAGACTCATCAACAACCTGCATAATGCAAATGACACAGCCTTGATTGCAGAAAGTGAAGAAGGCTTTAAATACTTGTTGCAGAAGATCGAAGATTGCAGATTTTAGTATAGATTTCATCTCAATATTAAGACAACAAAATTCTCCACACTGGGCCAATACTAGGTAGCATCTTGCTTGGTGAAGGGGGAAAAAAATTGATGGTGTTAGCAGTTTCATTTTACTTGGATACACAATCAACACCTGTGGTACCAGCAGTAAAGAAATCAAATGACATACTGTGTTGAAAAAAAATCCGTTGTCCGAGACCTCTCCAAAGGGCTGAAGAGCCATGATGTCAATTTAAAGACTAAGGTGCCTCCTGATCCATGTCATGATATTGTCAGTTACTTCTTATGCTTCTGAATGTTGAACAATGAGTAAGAATTACAGAAGAAGAACCAGTGCCTTTGAATTCTGGTATTGTAAAAAAGGACTGACTAGCCCGCGGACTGCCAAAAGAAAAATTAAATCTGTCTGTGAGGAAATGCAACCAGGATGCTCCTTAGAGACAAGGAGGGTGAAACTTTGTCTCCCATCCTTGGGGCATATTTCCAGAGAGATCAATACTTGAAAAGGGCATCATTCAAGAAAAAGATGAAGGATGAGAGAAAGAAAAGACCCACAACACACAGTGACTGTAACAATGGACTCAAGGCATATCAGAGATTGTGAGAATGGCACAGGATGGGGACAGTATAAATCTGTTGGTCATAAGGTTGTTATGAGTCTTAGTTGACTAATGGTACCTACTAACAATAACATACATATATGCACACACACATACACTTATAAGGGAGCTGTAATGGTATAGTACATAGGCAGCTCCACCTCTATGTCTTTTTGGGTATGAATACACCAGCAGCTTCTAGGGAGAAAGATGAGTCTTCCTCCCCTGCCCCCACACATATTTGCTTTACAGTCTCCTACAAACCCTCTGATAAGTTGAGTCAGTTCTAAATTGACAGCAGTGAGTTACACACACACACACACACACTCATATTTATATACTTATGTACATAATGTCTGTGTATAGGGGTTTGTGTGTGTGTGATGGTGGTGGTATTATGTGCTATCAAGTCACCTGTGATTCCTAGTGACCTTATGTATGTGTGTGTGAGTACAGATAAACATATATGTATTTGCTCAGTTTCTTAGTACGATCCTCCTCAGACTGCACCATATCCAGGCCATGGTCTTCTCAATTACTTGTTATGCTTCAGAGAGCTGGACAATGACTAAAGATGACAGAACAAGAACAGATGCCTTCGAGTTGTGGTGCTGGAGAAGAGTCTTGTACATACCATGGACTGCCAAGAAAACAAATAGGCCTGTCTTGGAGAGGGGGAAACCAGGTCTCTTCTTGGAGGTGAGGATTTTGAATCTCCACCTCACTTACTTTAGGCACATGGCCAGGAGAGATCGGTCCTTGGAGAAGGAAATCATGCTTGGAAGGGTGGATGGACAGCACCGGAGAGGAAGACCCTGGATGAAATGGACTGATACAGTACCTGGGGCAATGGGGGTTGGTGTGTTGGAATTAGTGAGACTGGCTCAGGGTAGGGAAGGGGGTTCAGAGCTGCTGTACCTACATTGCAGGCAACTCAATGGCACATGATAACAATAAAATGAAGTTAATAGCTACAGTTGATGACCACAATGGAGTCAGACTGTTTTGATTTGTAGGATTTTTATTGGTTGGTTTTTATAAGTAGATCACCAGGCCTTTCTTTCTAGTCTGTCTTCTAGAAACTCCAGAGAAATTTGTACAGCACAGTAACAGGTATTGGGGTCTCCACTGACAGACTTGCATATGAGCCAATGCTCAAACCTGGGTCTCCAACATGTAAAACAAGAATTTTATCACTCAACAATTAAGGTCTTCCAGAATATCCTCTACACACAGCTCTGGTGGCTTAGTGATAAAGAAAAGCACTGTCAAACCAAAGGCATACGGTTCAAATCCACCAACTGCTCTGCAGGAGAAAGATGGGCAGTCTTCTCCTGCGCAATTTACTGCCTCTGAAAACCTGCTGGAGTGTCAGTTATGAGTGGTTCCAACTCACCAGTATCTAACAACAAGATAACATTTTGAGTCAGACAAGCATATGATCTCCTATGCTGGAGATGAGAAGGTGAGAGAGAATGGGTTCACCATCGTAGTTAAAAAAGTAATTTCTGGTTCCATCCTGAAATACAATGTTGTGAGTGACAGGATAATGTCCACATGGATATAAGGAAGTCTGGTTAATACCACTATCATTCAAATATATGCGCCAATGACCAGAGCCAAAGAGAAGGAGATAGATGATTTCTACCAACTTTTGGAGTAGGAAATCTTTTGAACACGCAACCAAGATTCATTAATAATAACGGGCGTCTGGAATGCAGAAGTTGGAAACAGGAAAGAAGGATCAGTAGTCAGAAAACATACTTGGTAACAGAAATGAGTCTGGAGACAGAATGATAGAATTTTTTACAATCAATGATTTGTTTATTGCAAATGCCTTTTGTAAGGAACATAAATGGTGACTTTACACATGGACTTCATCTGATGGTACACACAGGAATCAGATCGACTACGTCTGTGGAAAGAGTTGTTGGAGAAGCTCAATATCAGCTGGGAAAACTAGGCCAGGTGCTGATTGTGGAACAGACCATCAACTAATATGTAAGTTTAAATCAAAGCTAAAGAAAATGATATCAAATCCACAAGAACCAAAATTTGACCCTGAATCTATTCCATCTGAATTTAAAAGTCAGCTCAGGAACAGGTTTGAGACAAAGACCAAATAAATGAGCTTTGGCATGATCTCAAAAATATAATTCATTAAGAAGCCATTCATGTTTTATCTTTCTTTTCTTTAACTTATGCTAGTAACACCTTTATGGATTGAGGCTCAATGTCAAGAAGACAAAGATTCTCACCACTGGGCAAACTGGCAGCATCAGGATGGATAGTGAAGAGATTGAGATTGTTCACAGCTGTAGTTTGCTTGGCTCCACAGTCAACACGCTTGGCACCAGTAACCAGGAAATTAAAAGGCCTATTGCCATGGGACAATCTGCTGTTAGGGACCTCTCCAAAGTACTGAAGAGCAACGGTGTCTCTCTGGAGACTAAGGTGTGTCTGATACAGGCCATGGTCCTTGTAATCACTTGTTATGCATCAGAGAGTTGGACAGTGGCTAAGGAGGATAGAAGGAGAATTGATGTCTTTGAGCTGTGGTGCTGGAGAATAGTATTGAGAGTACCATGGACAGCTAGGGGGGAAAAAACAGATTCATCCTGGAAAAGGTTAAACCGGGTGGCTCCTTGGAGACAAGGATTCTGAGGCTCCATCTAACATACTTTGGACATGTTGTAAGGAGAGACCGGTCCTTGGAGAGGGACATCATGCTTGGGAGGGTGGAGGGACAGCGCAGGAGGGGAAGGCCCTCTATGAGATAGATTGATTCAGTGACTGGGGTAATCAGGATGGGAGTGTCAGAGACACAGAACAGAGCAGAGTTTAGAGCTGTTGTACATAGGGTCGCTATGAGTCGCAAGCGACTGGATGGCACATAACAACAACAACAATTAACACCTTTATCAGCCTCTGTCTTTCCTGTTTGTAGTGTGTAACAGTGAATATGCACATTAAATTGATGGTTATGAATGTAACAGCATTAGCTATATTGTTTGTGTTGCTGCTATTGTTGTTTCTTGAAGTTTCCATGCATTTTATTCCCATATATTTCCCCCTTTTCTTCTTTGAAATTCTTTTGGAATTAGTCTGGTCCTTCCTTTTCATCTCTGAGTTGTTTGTTTATTAAATGAATAAAATTTACTAAATTAATAAAATGCGACTATTGCTATTAAGAAAAAAGAATATAATTAATGAATAAAGCAAGAGGTCATTGCAAAGATAGAGGAGGAAGAAAAGACGGAGATGGATGTCAGTAGAAACTCTGAATATTGCACTAGAGCACTGAGAAACCAAAGCAAAGAATGAATCAGAAAGTTAAGGAGCTAAATAGAAGATTTAAAGGGCAGCTCGGGAAGACAAAGCAAAGTATTATAATGAAATGTGCAAAGAACTGGAGTTAGAAAACAAAAAGGGCTAAACTTGGTGGGAATTTCTTAAGCTGAAAGAACTGAAGATCAAACTCAAGCCTTGAGTTGCAATACTTAAGGATGTTATGTGCAGAATACTGAATGATCCAGGAAGCAGTAAAAGAAGATGGAAGAAGTACACGAGTCAATATACCAAAAGGAATTGGCTGACACAGAAGAATTTCATGAAACAACATATGATTTAGTGGGAATGGTGATGAAAGAGGAAGTTCAAGCTGCTCTGAAGAAACTAGAAATAAATAAGGCCCCAGGAATTGATAGAATACCAATTCATGAAATACTTAATCATTAAAGAAAATTTGGAAAACAGAAAGTATCAAAATTACCCAGTGTTGCAATGTTTTCCTTGGAAACAACTTAAAAGTTTCTTCCACTTTGTATGTAGTCCCTCTTAAATCACACTGTTGATGTTAGGCCATGTTGACTCAGCTCTAACTCATAATGACACTATGTACAACAGAACCCACTCTGCCCATCTCTGCCCCTCCTCACAATGCCTGCCACATCCAAGCCCATTGTTGAAATCACTGCCAGTCTAGCTCATTCACTGATCCTCTATTTTTCCAAGCATGATAGCATTTTCTAGCTACTCCTCCTTGGTAACACACCCAAAGCATGAGACAAAGCCTCACTATCCTTGCCTCTCAAGACCAGTATAGTTGTGCTTCTTCCAAGATGGGATTGGTTCCTTTAATGGTGTGTCATGTAAATTTCGCATGAAAATCAAATAGTCTTCAGAAGACAGCATGGGAAGATTGCACAGCATTGCAGCTTTTAGATAGAACATAATTTATTCAGCCATTTGCTGTTGATCACATTTCGTTTGATTCTTGTTTTATGCTATTATAAATAATACTCTGATGATAATCATTGTACACAAATATCTTCTTGCCTTTTAATTGCTTTCCTTGCCTAAATTGCTGCAAGTGGAATTACTAAGTCAAACCGTGTGAACATTTTAAGACTCACTTCATTTCACTATATTTCCCTCAAGAAATTTTATCCCACGGCATTTCTTTTGTGAAATGATTGCTCATGTCAGTGGCTTGGTTTTCTGTCAGGGGTGTACACCCTTTATTTGTAAGTTTTTAAAATATGTACATATTAAGGATGTTGTTGTTGTTGTTGTTGTTGTTGTTATGTGCCGTCGAGTCGCCTGCGACTCATAGCGACCCTATGTACAACAGCCCTAAACTCCGCTCTG
>NW_006399983.1:3476192-3512782 GCF_000299155.1 Elephantulus edwardii
AGACAGACTAGGAAGAAGGATTGGCCATCCACTTCTGAAATAGCAGGCCTCTGAAAACCCTATGTACAACAGAACACATTTAGATAACAGAGATGGCAAAGGAGGTTGAGTTTTCAAGCATGGAAATACAACAGAACATATTAAGGATAGTGGCTGTTAATATTTTTCTCTGTTTTTCCACTAGATTTGCAAGAGTAGATAGCAATTTTGTTTTTATTTTTGTTGTAGTTTGGGTTAAACTTGAGAGCAAATTCGTTTATGTTCAATAGTTTATATGCATTTTGCTTTGAGGCTTTGGCTACAATGCATTCAGTGCATCAGCATTCTTCCCCTTCCCTCCCTCTGTTCCCCTTTTCCATTAATCCTTCATTTCCTGCTATGTAAACTTCATTTTGTTGACAAATGCTACTCTTTTGGTTTCTGTGGTTCATTGTGTTGGTTGGTACATTTCTCCCTGGTATTGTTACTCACGTTCCAAGCCTGTCTACTGTTTAACTGGAAGTTGGTCCCAGAGGTTGGTTCAGTTCCAGGCTTGAAGCATGTCTAATGGTCACAGACTTGAGGGTCCCATTGCATAGAGATTTTTGATGTATAAAATGTGATCTATTAGTCCTTGCTTTTGTCCTTCTGCATGTCTTGCTTGCCCAATATAAGAAAACTCTGCGTCGATATTTTCTGCTTCTCCTCTAATGAACTCATTTTTTTCCTATTAAATTTTGGTATATAACTGGAATATGTTTTGATGGATGGTACATGTTCTACTCTGCATATGTTTGTGAGAAACATAAACTCACTCAAAATCCATCAAATAAATAAATGTTTGTTCACTGTAGCTGGGCCTCCTGGGAGCTGGGAGGTAGGGAGGCAGGCTGCCTCTGTTGTGGCGGCCCATGTCTGCTTCCCTCTCTGTACCAGCACTCCTCTCTCTAGACCAGCCTCTTACACTTGCACATACAATGGAAGCACGCAGAATTGTGGATCATATGTGGCTCTTATCATGACTTCACATCTTCATGTCCAATTCTGGCCACCTGCAATATTTGAAACTTTTAGTTTATATTCTTCATTTAAAAAATAATATTTGGTTGTTCCTTAGATGAATTTTTATAACCATTAGATTCTCTATTAATAATTTTTATACAGATATTTCTGTGCTGTTGCTTACATATTTATCACAGTGTGGCAGCTTTCTCACAACCCATTCTGTTTGTTCTGTTTCCATTATTCTGGCTTCCCCACCACTCCTTTCTGTCTCATCTTTGTTTTAAGATAGATACTAGTTTTTATTTGAGGGGGATGAAACAGATTGATTCAGCGTCATTCATG
The DNA here is from genome assembly GCF_000299155.1 of Elephantulus edwardii. NCBI lineage: Eukaryota > Metazoa > Chordata > Mammalia > Macroscelidea > Macroscelididae > Elephantulus > Elephantulus edwardii. The sequence continues at coordinate 3,477,519 of NW_006399983.1, forward strand.
CATAGGGTTCCTGTGTGTGCTGTTAGTATCTGATCAGCTCTGGCCAGAAAATAGAAGGTCATGTGATGAAATAAATAAGACTTTATTGGCCACTCCTTTATCAGGAAAATAGGATGGGACTTCCAAAATGGTGTATGAACTGAGAAAGTACCTTTATAAGTTTTAGGAGGAAGAATACAGATTATGCTCATTTTTTTTGCTAGGTAGGTAACAAATACCTCTTTTTCTTTCTTTTCTCCACAGATGCCATGCATATTATATACACATTTCTTAAGTTAAAAATAAATAACAACAATAAAAACTCCTAATTGCTATCTAGTTGATTCTTAATGCCTAGTAACCACATATGTGTCAGAGGGAAACTGAGCTCATCAAGTGTTCAATAACTGATCCTTTGGAAGTTGATCACCGGCACTCTCTTCCAAGGACTGAGTGGAACCCACCTGCCAACATTCTAATTAGTAGCCAAACATGTTAACCCTTTTCACCACTTGGGGACCTTTTCTTAAGTTTGTTGTTGTTGTGTGCCATTGAATTGACTACAACTCTTAGCAAGCCTATGAACAATGGCTCTGAATCTTGCGCTGTCTATTCTGAGCCAACCTCACCATCTCTGACACATTTGACCCCATAGGACCTATATCCTGAGAAGGGCGTTCTGGTGGCCTAGTGATAACGAATTGTTCTAATCCACTCGCTGCCCCATGGGAGAAAGATGGACACTCTCCTCCTGTGTGATTTACTACAGCCTCTGAAAACTCACTAGAGTGTCAGTAGTGGGTCACTTCCAATTCAATGGCATTAAATTTTAAATTGTTTATTGATTTATTCTTAATACCAGTGTCATATTGTTTTAATCACTGTAGCTTTGTTTGGTATCTCTCTGATGATTTAAAGCCAACAGCCAGCTTGTGGGATAAAGATAGGCAGTCTCTTCCCATGGGGTTTACAACCTTTGAAAACCCATTGAAGGATCAGTTATGAGTCTGAGAGGATTTGAGCTTTGTTCTATTACATCTATGACTATATTATCTGGTACTAATTCTTCTTCATCATATCCTTTCCCAAAATATCATGATTCTTCTGTTATATTTATTCCATGTAGACTTTAGATTCAACTTGTCAATCTTTTTAGCACCATACACATAAATGATCTTCATTGGAACTATTTTAAAATCACTTTGTTCCCATTCCAAAGAAAGATAACCCAACAGAATTTGGAAATTATTGAACAATATCATTAATATCACATGCAAGCAAGATTTTGCTGAAAGTTATCAAAAAATGACTGGAGCAACAGGTCAACAGAGAACTTCCAGATGTGCAGGCTGGTTTAGAAGGGGTTGTGGTACTAGGGATATTATAGCTAATGATAGGTGGATCTTGGCTGAAAGTAGAGAATACCAGAAGAATATCTACCAGTGTTTCATTGGCTATGCAAAGGCTTTCGACTGTGTGGATCACAACAAGCTGTGGCTGACTCTGAGAAGAATGGGAATCCCAGAACATTTGATTGTGCTAATGCGAAACCTATTCTTGAACCAAGAGACACTGCATGGTTCAAAATCGGGAAGAGTGTCTGCCAGGGATGTATTCTGTCTCCATACCTTTTCAACCTGTATGCAGAAAAGATTATCCAGGAGGCTGGGCTCTATGAGGAGGAATGTGGCATCAGGATTGGTGGAAGAGTCATCAACAACCTGCGTTATGTAGATAACACAACCCTGCTTGCTGAAACTGAGGAGGACCTGAAGCGCTTGTTGCAGAGGGTCAAGGACTGCAGCCTTCAATATGGATTGAAGCTCAGTGTCAAGAAGACAAAGATTCTCACCACTGGACCAAGTGGCAGCATCAGGATGGATGGTGAAGAGATTGAAATTGGTAACAGTTTTAATTTGCTTAGCTCCACAATCAGCACTCTTGGTATTAGCAACCAGGAAATCAAGAGACGAATTGCATTGGGAAAGTCAGCTGTCGGGGACCTCTCCAGAATACTGGAGAGCAGCAACGTTAGGCGGGAGACTAAGGGGGGCCTGATCCGGGCCATAGTCTTCACAATTATGTGCTGTGTATCAGAGAGCTGGAAAGTGACTAGGGATGATAAAGGGAGAATTGATGTCTTTGAGCTGTGGTGCTGGAAAAGAGTACTGAATATACCATGAACTGCTCAAGGAGAACAAACAAATTTGTCCTGGAAAGGGTGAAACCAGACTGCTTTTTGGAGGCAAGGATTCTGAAGCTTCATCTGACATACTTTGGATATGTTGCAAGGAGAGACCAGTCCCTAGAGAGGGACATCATGTTTGGGAGGGCAGAATGACAGCGCAAGAGAGGAAGACCCTTGATGAGATGAATTGATTCAATGATTGGAGTAATGGGATTAGGTGTGTCAGAGACAGTGGGGTTGGTGCTGCATAGAGCAGGGTTTAGGGCTCTTGTACATAGGGTCGGTATGATTCGCAAGTGACTTGATAGCACATAACAACAGCAACAACAACCACCACCATTTAATTTGGAGAGAATTCACAGTTTCAGAGTATTTAATCCATTCACTCTTTACCTACTTGTTTTAAAGTGAGATAAACAGAATTTAAATTTTGAGGTTTTTAAAAGGTTCCATAGTACACTCCACTATGCAACCTTAATTGTGGACTCTTGTGATAACCATAATACCCTATCATACATTGCTTTTAAATTATTCTTTCCCTCATCTGTTTTAATGCAGTGTACTTGGGGCAGTGGGAGGGGTGCCCTGGAGATTGTATATCAAAGAATTTTTCTTTTACTTTTCAAAGAGACGAGCGAACTGGGGCACGGGGGAGGGCTGGGCAGAGAGAAAAGTGCAACAATGAATGAATGGAAATCCAAAATCTCTGTAAATGTTCATTAAAATTTTTAAAATAAAACCTGAAAACAAAAGAAAACCAAAACCATAATGCATGAGAATGATTGTATGCAATATGATGTGAATGAATAATAAAGGGAAACACAATGTATATGAACTTTGTAAGCAAACCAATAACCCCCCCATAAGTTATAGGGATGATCATATCCAACACAATGAAGGAATGTGTGAAACATAATGTACATGAATGACACACAATGTATTAAAAATTGTATGCAAACTAATATAAAATTGTAAAAAAACAAAACAAAACAAAAGGTTCCATAGAAAATGGAAGCTAGGAGAGACAAATCCAGTCTCAGCTGGCATTTTATTGCCTGAAAGAATAAATACTGCCTTTAGTCCACAGTGATTGAAGAAGTTAAATAGCTGCAGCGATTGTGTGGACAACTGAGGGGTAGCATCAGCGTGATGGGCACCACAGTCCTAGATGCTTTCCTTAGCTGATTGACAGGGCACTGTGCTGTTTCCAGCCTCTCAGCACATCTCTGTGGGGAAAGCATCGAAGTTCCAGAACTCTGAACTTGAACTTCTGATAGTAAGAATTGTAAGCATAAGAAACCCCTTGTACTTTTAAATACTAAACGAAAAACATTCACCCATCAGGTCTCAGCACTTCGCTGCAGGTGGCTGTACAGCCAGAGCTCAATCGGTGCTGTAGGTGGCATTCATTCGACAAGCCGACTGACAGTAGTAAAGTCAGAATGCGAGCAGTGCAGCAGAGAGCACAGCAAGCAGGTCATAGCCAGCAGAGTTCAGGGGGCCTTTGCTCTCTTCATTCTCTGTAGAGTAATTGTTAGCTACCTTCAAGTTAGTCTCATGCATAGAGGCTCTATGCACATCAGACTGAGGCCACCTTCTGTGATCAGCTGGAGACTAGAATATTGTGACCCATGTGACGGACTCTTATCTAGAGTAGATTTCCCGACGTTTCTTCCTAGTTCATCTTAGTCTGGAAGCGCTGCTGAAGTCTGTTCAGTCATTGCTACACATTAACCTTCACTGACTGGGCAGGCGGAGGCTGTGCAAAAGGTGATTTCCCCAAGGCTCTGGTTATTCCACTTCCCTATAACACAAGGTACTTCCAGGAACAGAACCCAGGTCCCCAGCATAGAAGGGAGAACCCTCCCACCGAACCACGAGTGTCTCATGAGGAGAAACACATCCTCTTTATCACCTGGGAGTCTGCCATGCGATTACGCAGCCCAGACTTTGGTGCTGCTGAAAGCACTCTTCTCCCACTTCTCACTGTGGGGCTTCGATTCTTCTTCTCTGCGCTCATAAGTCCCGGGCGCAGTTCTTTTGAGCATGAGCTCTGTTGACCTGCTATCTGATGTTCTCACTATCTTAACTTTCTTGCAATCTATCTTTATTCCAAGTGGCAGCCTGGTGCTGCTGGAGGATAATGGCTTCTGAGTAAAACAATGTTTTCCTCCAATCCTGGTGACTTGATTTACTAACCTGTGCAATTCTGGACAAATTAATTAAGGTGAGGAAAATTGTGTGCCATGTGGGGATAATGAATAATACGTCCCATGGAGCTTGTCGCAAAGATTTCAAAAGTTGCTCCTGTTCTATTAATATTTGACCTTCCTTTGGCTTCGAGCTTTCATAAACCTAGAGATTTATAACGTTTCTTCTGGGTTTAGCCTGACTTTACCTTTCAGTGGAAACAACAAGCCTTTTTACGGAAATCACTACTTTAGAAGGAGTGCTGAGCCTCAAACTCCTTATCAACTGTTGCTCAGTCACACTGAGTTTATTAGAGGAATAAATGTCTTTGGGCTGGCTGCTGAGATGAATACTTCTCCCTGGCATGTTGGAGCCGCGTGCCCAGGGAGTCTCTCTCTCATTTCTCACCCAGCACGAGATGCTACAACTTTGTTAAGGGCAGAGCTGATGCCTCTGCTCTGAGCCCTCTCCGCTCACATTCTTCACGTTGAACCGTGTCTCTGTTCCTGCCTGGCCAGTTCCAGGCTTCATTTTTTTTTTTTTTTAACGGAAGCCTGCTGGCTGTTCATCATCATGAGGTCAGCTTTCCTGAGCAGTGTTGTAAATCTCAGTGGATAGTCTTGCTTGCAAAAGGATGACAAAGACTGTCTGAACAGTGCTGTGACTGGGAGAAAGAAACGTGGAAAGGAAGTGGACTTAGAGGTTTGCTCCATTGGCTTAATTCTGCTCCTTTTAAACACTGAGGTTTGAATGTTTCTCTTACGTGTCTGTTTCCTTCTTCTTTGGAATGCTGTTGTTGTTAAGTGTCTTCGAGTTGGCTACACCTCATAGTGCCCCGCTGAACAACAGATCTGAACCTTGCCCTATCCTGTGCCGTGCTCACAGTATCTAATATGCCCAAGTCCATTGTAGGTACTGTGTCATTCCATCCTGTGTCCTGAGTGTTTTCCAGCCTACAGGTCCATCCTAATATTAACTGGGCAATATTTTGTAGTGATCCCTAAGATTTTCGTTTGCTGATTTTCAGCACTTGCTCACCCAGCCTTTCTAGCTAGTCTGTCCTAGTCTGGAAGCTTCTCTGAAGCCTGTTCGTCCTGGTAGCCTTATGGGTATTTTAAACACCAAGGGCATAGCTCCAAGCTTAATAGTAACACTAATCACAGCCGGGTGACACACAGACAGATGGCTTAGCTTTGACTTGTAAAAGGAATTACATTTAAGCATTTAGAATACCCAATTACTAAGTATAGTTGCCTTCCTCTTGGTATTATATAGTTAGGGTACAAATGATAGTTAATATAATACAAGGATTTAAAGCATAGTGGTCCTAAAGTGTAGTATAATAAATATATAAAAAGCATATTAACTTTAATTTTTAACTCAGTATTTTGGCTTGTTGGGTTCCCCCCCCAATATCCATAAATGCGCTTTATTACAGATCTGTGTAGTATTTTGGTTTTTTAACATACAAAATGTTTTCTTTTAATTTTTTTCATTGTTACACATTTTCTTCCTCCTGCCCCTAGCCCTCCCTGCAATGCACGCTTGTCCCAGATCGTTGTCATACTTATAATGCCTAATCGTAGATTCCTTTCCGAAAGTTCTTCCCTTCTTCTGATCTAGTGCTGTGCTCATTATTTATCCACTATTTTCCCATTCATAGTGTTGTTGGGAAGCCTTTATATTCATCTTTTTGGGTCTTGAGATATTTCATTCAGCCTAATGCCCTCTAGGCTCCCCCATGTTGTGTAATGTTTTACATTAACTCAGTATTTTGAGGCACCTAGCTATCCATCCGTCCATCCGCCCTTCCTATATCTAGTACCTAGGTTTACCATAGAGCATTTGTATGACTACATGAGGTTTTTTACACCTTGCCAATAAGTATGCCAAACATGGAGGTAAGGGCTGTTCTGACTGGTGTCCTTATCAGATAGCTTGTTGCTAAGCTTCACAGTAGTGGAATTACATGGCATATATTGCCCTGTGCTTGGCTTTTCTGGTAACTGTGCTTGTGAAACTCTTTCATGTTCTCACGTGTATCAATGGCTGACGCTTTGTGGAGTAGTTCATTTTGTGAACACACCACTCTTGATTCAGTCATTCTTTTGCACTGCATTCAACTTATTTCCAAGTTTTTAAATGTCCTTGTTTTTCATTGTTTAACTACAGTAAGTATTCTTGCACATATCTCTTTGTGGAATGCTTGGGGCGTAGAAAGGGCATTTTATACCTTGAATAGAAACTGCCAAAGGTTTTTCTTAGTGGTTTGCCATTTTGCATTCCCACCAACACTGTATGAAAGTTCCAATTATCTCACATTCTTCTAACATTTAGTATTGTCAGGTTTGGGATTTAAAAATAATCTTTTCAGCCTCTGTTGTGGATCTGTAGTAGTTTTGCTTTGTATTAAAGCATGATTTTTTTTCCCAAAGCCATAAAAAGCTTGGAGTTAAGCCCTACGTTGTTTTCTAATGAACTATGTGAGTAGGGACAAGAAAACTGAACACCGAGACTCAGTTTTGCCCATCCAAGGGAGTTCTTTCATAGACTTCGAAGAGGTAGTGATGCTGCTGTGATAGATTGCTTGTCTTCAATATGGGCTATGCGGGTTTGATTCCAGTCTAGTGTACTTCATGTCCAGTCATTGTCCATTTGTCCATGGAGGCAGGTGTGTTGCTATGATTTTGAGCATGTTTCAGCCATGTTTACAGAGTAGGAATATACATGAACTAGGAATGGACTAGGAATAAAGGCACGGAGATGAGTTTCCGAAAACCAATCAGTGACAGCTGTCTGGATCGTAAGTGTCCCCTCCACACCCAATCATAGGGATTGCACAGCACGGATCTGTGTTTTGTTCCATTGTGCATGGGTCACCATGAGTCAGGGAACTAACATGACGTTACCCACTTCAGGAGATTTGAGGAAGATAAAGTGAGCCAGTGGTGACAAGACACATCTTCAGTACTAATAGCAGACTTACAGCTTTGTTAATATTATGTGTTTATTGTAATTTATGTAATTCGTGTAAAGAAATCCCTTACTTGGTTTAGATGTGAGGCTGTATTCAATTATCTTAATGAATGCTTGCTTAAATGTTAAAAAAACCCAACCCACACACATATTTTAAAAATAAAAGGATAACTAGTGAAATGGATATGGGAATCCAAAGGTGGGGAGGGCGGGAGAAGATAGCCGAAGGTAGACAGGGGGAAAATCAGAGTCACACAATTTGATGGGGGGGGGTTATATAAAGGAAATGAGAAAGATCTGGTGGGGACCTGAAAAGATGAGGTAATGATGGGTGCAATTCAATGGGGGTTAATTTTAGAAAACTCACGGTATGGGACTGATCGTATGAAACACAATGTGAATGAAGGAAAATGTGAAAAACATGTACCATATTTCACGTGCAAACCAATATAAAAGAAAAAAATTAAAATTACCCATATATTTTAAGAAATTGGTGTTCATATAAGAATAAAGAAAAAAGAAATTTATTTAACCAGTCGTCACATTTCCAGTGTGCCCAACACTGTTATAGCCATGGATGTCTCCTCTTGGGGAACACAAACACTAGATAATAAGAGGAAAGACAGATAGTATCTAATATAAAAGTGAACAAGATAGTTTATATGATGAGATAGGTCCGTGGTGAGAATGGGATGAAATGGTAGAGAATGTAGGGGGCTCCTATGGTAGATGGAATGTCTTAGTTTCTTCATGCTACTGTAACAGAAGTACTACAAAAGGTGCCTTTAAAAGTAAAAAATGTATTTTCCTGTAGTTGTGAAAGCTAAACGTACAAGTCATGGCCTCAGTCATTCTCTTTCCTTCCTTGTAATTAGTCTGTGGCACCCATTGATCCCTTTTGTAGACAATCTCTCTGTGGTGTTTGCCTTCTTTTTCCTGTGTCCACCTTGTGATGTCATTATAATTCAGAAATGATTAGGTTTAGGATTTCCTCCCCCTCATGGCATTGGTTGATTGATTACATTATATCACAGTATTATGGAACGTGGTTATATTACATTACAGTCCAAGTGGAAGATGATCTGCTCTCCTCAAGGTCAACCGATCTAATAATAGCTCACAACTAGACATTTGTTTGGCCAAATTACTGGGAACCAGATTCTTGCCAAGCTGACATAAAAATAACCACCACGAAAGAGCAGAGTGTTCCAGGCAAAGGGAGCTGCAAGTACAAAAGCTGAATGACAGGCATGAACTGGACATCTTTGAAGAACAGAAAGAATTCTCTGTGACTCTTAGGAGCCAAAGGAAAAAGTAGGGTGAAGAAGGGAAGCTAGTGAAGCCATGGCACATCCTCATCCTCCTTCTCCTTCTCCTCATCATCATAATAAGGTGTTATTTTTATGTGCCATCGAGTTGCCTGTGACTCAGAATTACCTAAACCCTGCTCTATCCTATGCCAAACACTGTCTTCAACAAACCTGTCCCCATTATCCCAGTCACTGAATCAATCCATCTCATCAAGGGTCTTCCTCTCCTGTACTGTCCTTCCACCCTCCCAAGCATGATGTTCCTCTCCAAGGACAGGTTCCACCTTGCAACAATCCCAAAGTATGTCAGATGAAGCCTCAGAATGCTTGCCTCCAAGGAGCAGCCTGGTTTCATTCTCTCCATGACAAAACTGTTTGTTCTCCTACCAGTCCATGGTATAAAGGCATCAATTCTCTTTCCATCATCCCTAGTCATTGTCCAGATTTCGTGTGCATAGCAAGTAATTGCAATGACTGTGTCCTAGATCAGATGCACCTTAGTCTCCAGACTGACAATTGTTGTTCTTCAGTACTTTGGGGAGGTCTCTGACAGCAGACATTCCCAGTGCAATTCGTCTTTTCATTTACTGGCTGCTGGTACCAAGAATGTTGATTGTGGAGCCAAGCATGCAATAATCTGCATTGCATCTTGTACGTTATTTTCTTTTTAAAATTTCAAGTGCAACAGGAAGCCATGAATGGTTTTAAGAGGAGACATAAAACACCATCTGACATGTAATATTAAGAGATTCCTTTTCATGTTATGTCTTTTGGAGAATAGATGTTAGTAGAAGGCTCATCCAGAAACTTCTCTTGTACATCAGAAGAGAGGTGGTGGTGGCTTTGACGAGGAGGTTGTGGAAGAGAAGGAGAACAGTGGATGGGTATGAGATGAGTTATGCAGCTGGTGCTGATTGTACGTCCTGATGATAGTGACAGTGAGCTAAAGGGAGGAATTGGGGCTTTGGATTGATAGCTGCGATGTCAGTTTGTTCCATGGGGCTTGCTTGCTGCTGTGATGCTTAAACAATGGCACCAGTATTTCAGATACCAGCAAAGTTGCCCATGGTGGACAAGGGTAAGTAAGTGGAACTTACCGACTAAGACAAACTAGGAAGAAAAGCCTGGGAATCTGGAAACCATTTTTCAGGTGAAAATCAGCCAATGCAAGAAACCTTATTGATCATAGAATATTGTTTGAGGCTCAGATTTGTGTGCTCTGTATATGTCATTAGAGACTTAGAAGGGAATAAGGGCATTGTGTTTGGCAAAGTGGAGGACCAGCAAGAGCAAAGAAAATCTTCACTAAGGTGGATTGATACAATGACTGCACCAGTGGGCTCAGACATCATGGAGGTGACAGGACTGAGCAACATTTTCCTGCAGTAAAAGGACTTACCCTGAGACAGAACTGCTTTGACAGCAGCTAGCATCAACAGGTGGTGATGCAGAACACCAGGGAAAGAAACCATTTGGGAGCTACAAAAATAAAATTTTCTTTTGACTGTCCTGTGATCTCTAAGTGGAGATACCAAACAGGCCTCTGGACACGTGTACCAGCAGTTGTAAACTTTGTAAACTGATATAAGCTCAGTATGGATATGAGAAAGAGAATATTATGTATGTATCTCATATTATATCTCAGTATGTACCTGAGAAATAAAATACCCTTTGACAGAGTTCTAGAGTCCTCTGAGATTCAGAGAGGAAGAGCAGGCAAAGGAGAGTGAGACCAGGCTGGCAGTGAAGATGGAGAACAGCCGAGACAAGCGAAGATAGCAGGAAGGAGAGCAAGTGCTGCTGGGAGGTCAGGTCACATCACACGGAGGCGAAGAAGCCATCATTGAATTTGGAAATATGGCGGCAATGGTTGATGCTGACAAAAATAACTTAAGGAGAAATGGATAGACTAGCTAGATTTCATTGAACTGAGAAAGACATGTGAGGCAAAGAAAGTTACCATCAGCAAGTTGTCAAATTGTGAAGGACAATAAAAGAATTAGGACAGTGTCTGGTTGAGCATGGTACAAGTTCAAGGGAGAATTATTGTTTAAAGTTGTCAGAGTTCAGAAAAGTTTAAATATGAATGAGTCAACGGAGGGAGAGAAAAATGATGATTTAGACAGAGGAGGATAATTTCAGAAGCTAAGCCCTTGAGAATATGAAAGATGTTAGGTTATGACAGGCACAAGAACATTTGACTCCTGTAAATATCAGAGAAGACAGTGAGTGGGTATGGGTGTAAATATTGTGTACATGAGAGGGTCCCTTTCTTTCTGCTCCTGTTTTCAACACAGAGTGGGAGGCAAGGCTCTCATCTGAAACAGGTGGTGAAGAGAAGGTGCTGGGAACTTCAGGAATGAGAATACATTTTAACAACCATCTGATAAGTGGAAGAGCAAATATTCCAAGGAAGGAAAGCAGAGTACCAGGATGTTTCAGTTGTTGATTAAAAAGCCAAAACAGTGGCATTGACAATAACAAAATTAACAACAATCTGTTGTTTTTAAGTGCCACCAAGTCAAGTACAACTCATGGCGACCCTGTGATCCGAACCTTGTTCCATGTTTTATGCCTGTCTACCAGGTTTAGTCATCTATGGCAGGTTGGGGTGAGTGTCAGGTTATCCTAAGAATGAGCATCCAGGTACAACTTCCTTGTATAATTTACCCGTACAAATTCAGTGACCTGACCCAGGTGCCTCATCCAAGACTTGCTGTCTTCTTATCGTGGGACGTATTTTAAGGAAAGACCCCTGGAGCTGTGCACTCACAGGTCCTGCGTCACAGGGTGAAGTAGCTTTCAGCCTTGAGGCTGACCAGAGACTCGACGTTTGGATAACAAGTTGAAGCCCCATCCAGCCACCTTCACACTTCCCTCTCCTAAAATAGGAACCACGGAGTCCCACAGGCACTAGTACAGCAGATGTGAGATGGAGAGGTTTCCTTTTTTTGTTGTGTAATGACATGGGTTTCATTTTCCCCACACTAGCTTTCAGTGCGCCTCTTTTCCCAAATGTGTTCATGAGGCCCGAGGAGAACATCACCAGGCACGGGAGGACCATGATCATGAGCTGTGGGACTTACCTAAAGCAGTGAACAGAAGAGAGAGCTTCCTGTCATTCTGAATTATTTTGAACCTGACACATTTCCTTTTCATGCTTCCTAGAGTGTTTGGAAGTGTTCAGCATTTTAAAGGAAATTTGCTAATAATAATGTTACAAACATATTGAGGAGATGCTTTATGTATTATCACAATCAGTTTAATCTTGGTCACATCCTTACAGGGAAGGCATTACCCCGCTTTACAGATGAGGGTAAGAGAGGGTATGTGGTTAGCTCAGGATTATCACGTAACTGATTGGAGAACCAGATGTATTTATTGGAGAGCCTGCACTGTATCCCCATATGGTAAGCATGGCTGAGAGGTGTCTGGAACCACTGAGTAAGTCAGGCCCCACTTTCTTAGAAGCAGCGTAGAATGAACACAATTCCCACCATGAAGAGACAGCGGGTGTCAGTTCTGTTCTGAATCACAGATGAGTCACTCTGTCAACATATATAATGGTTTAACCTTTCTGAGAGTCATCTGTGAAATGGAGATAATGTTAATATTTTCCGCTGGATAATAAAAGCACTCATCACCATGGTCCAAAGGCAGTATGAGCAGATACTTTATGGTTGTGACTGTTTCCTCATATCTTTCAAGTTAAACCCCAGGAAGTTGGATGGATCGTGAAACTTCGTTTCCCATACTTTGGGCACGTTGTAAGGAGGTGTGTCAAGTCCTTGAGGGAAGATAGGATGCATGGAAAGGGGGAAGGTCAGAGAAAGAGAGGGAATCCTCAAAAAAGATGGATTGCCAGGAACTGTAACAGTGAACTTGAGCATGGCAGAGAAGTAAGGATGGCACAGGAGAGGGCAAGGTTTCCAGTTTTGTTCATAGGGTCATTGTAGGTCATGGTTGTCTCCTAACAGTGGCACCTGACAGCAAGAGGAAATTGGAAGTACTTGGTATTTTACTTGTTTGTATGTATGTATGTATGTATGTGTGTATATATATATATAAATATAAAAATTTTTATTTTAACAAACACAGAGAAGTTAGATTTTCATTCATTCATTGTTGTAGGAAGCTCAGATTTGCAGAGTATAAGAGGTCAAGAAACAGGAAATTGGCCTCGGTCATCCCGCAGGTTATACATTGCAGGTCTGCAGGGTGAAAACAAGAGGTGGCAGTGTGACCCACCATTTCATCAGCCCACAATTCATGGCACCCCCATGCTCAGTCAAATGAAAAGCTGCCGTCACCAAAGCTGTGTCATCCCCAGGATTGGTTGCAGGTCTGACTGTGGGATGCATAGTGTTTTCATGCAATTATTTTTGAAAGTAGACCACCGAGCCTTTCTTCCTAGGCTGTCATAGTCTGGAAGCTCCCCTGAAACTTGTTCAGCTTCACACTGGCCTCTACTTACAGATGAGTGATGGCCACACACCAGGTACCACTGACCCAGGGTCCAAGCGAAGTGAGAATTCCACCGCAGAACCACTGCTGCTTCTCAACAGGAGGCCTCACTGATCGACATATATCTTAACTCACCCCCAGACACTTCACAGCTCCATAAGACGTCTGGGGGCCACCCTTCCTGCTGAAGACTCCTGTGTCTCCTACCCTTCTTCCCACCTGCTTCAAGGGTCCTCGTGGCCAGAATCCTGCTCACAGCAATGACACAGAAGTGAGATGGTGATTACAGCAGGAGAGGTGACTCTGGGCAGCTTTCCAAGGGGAATTGCAGCCAGCGGATCTGAGAAGAAAACAAATGGCTTACTGGAGTCCCCCAAAATAGAATCCAGCTCTGCACTGCTTCCTCCTTCCCATCATAGAGGAGGCTGAGGGCTGAAGTGTCCATGAGGACAAGCCTGGTCCCGGAAGCGGGAGATGTGTGTGGATGGTAGTCAGAGACCAGCAGTCACTCCCATGGATTTGGCGCCTTGCATCGCTGCCCACGCCCGCCACTCCTGCCAGCTTCAGTTTCCTTATCTGTAAATATCAAGGTTAGAAAAGTTGACCTTGAAGACTCCTTCAGTATAATTTTCTGTGGTTCAGGCTAAAGGGCTGGAGACTTCGAGCAGAGAGGGATCCTCATGCCCTTGGACAATCTTTGAGGTGAATACTAACTCTGCCACCAAGTAGTTATTCCCTTGGTGAGTAATGAGGATGCCTGTTTGTGTTGTTGTTGCCAGGTGCTGCTGAGCTGGTTCCCACTCGTAGCAGCTCCCTACACACCAGAACAGAACACTGGCCACTCTCCTGGTTGCTGCTGTGCATAAGCCCACTGTTGCAGACACTGCGCCACTCCATCTCGTTAAGGGTCTTCCTCTCTTCCACTGACCCTCTCCTTTGCTAAGCTTGATATCCGTCTGTAGGGACCGGGCCCTTCAAATAATATGTCGTTGCTGTTGATATGTGCCATTGAGTCGTTTGCGACTCATAGCGACCCTATGTACAACAGCCTTAAAATCTGCTCTGTCCTGTGCCAATCGCACTGTCTCTGACATTCCTATCCCAATTACCCAATCACTGAATCAACCCACCTCATAGAGTGTCTTCCCCTCCTGCTCTGTCCATCCACCCTCCCAAGCATGATGTCCCTCTTCAAGGACCAGTCCCTCCTTGCAACATGTCCAAAGTATGTTAAACGAAGCCCCAGAATCCTTGCCTCCAAGGAGCCGCCCAGTTTAACCCTTTCCAGGATGAATCTGTTTCTCATATACATAAGATGAAGTCTTTTTATCCTCATTACTAAGTATTCCTATATTCTTAAATCAAATCCAACAAAGTATGATAATTTAGGGGCCATTTATTTGAATCACAAGGGGTTTGTTTATGAATTCCACCTTCTGTTTGTCATAGTCTTCTTCTGGTTGTTATGTGCTGTTGAGTTGGAACTGACTCATAGCTGACCTTCCATTGTGTTTTCAGAGGCTTTATATTGCATGGGAAGAAATCTTCCATCCCTCTCTTACAGAGCAGCTGGTGGATTTGAACTGTATGCTTTTAGGGTTGCAGTGCAGCTTCTTACCACTAAGCTACTACTTGTTACGTGCCATCGAGTCGCCGGTGACTCATAGCGACTCTATGTACAACAGCCCTAAACCCTGCTTTATCCTGTACCAATCTCACTGTCTCTGACACAGGTACCCCCATTACCCCAGTCACTGAATAAATCTGCCTCATAGAGGGTCTTCCTCTCCTGCACAGGCCCTCCACCATTCCAAGCATGGCATCCTTCTCCAAGGACTGGTCCCTCCTTGCAACATTATTGAGGTCCTGATATATCGAAACAGTTTCGCTGAGAGAAGGGACGAGGATTAAATGAAGACGCAGAGAGCCTCCTCATTGATCACGAATCCCTCTCTTATTATCTCTAAAAAGGCTTATATAGGTTTTTGAAAAACACACCTGCAGGGGTAATCGCATTATCTCATTTAGGTTTCCATTCGAGATGGTTCTAGCCAAGATGGAATCAGTTCTGCTGGTTTTACAAATGTAATGCTAGTCTTGCCTTGCAAGTTAGCCAGGCCTCTGACACAACATATCCAAAGAATGTCAGATGAAGCTTCAGAATCTTTGCCTCCAAGGAGCAGCGCAGTCTAACCCTCTCTAGGACGAACCTGTTCATTGTCTTAGAGTCCATGGTATATTCAGTACTTGTCTCCAACACCACAGCTCAAAGGCATCAATTCTCCCAACTCATTCTCCAGCTCTCTGATGCAAAGCAAGTGATTGCAAAGACAGTGGCCTGTATCATGCACACCTTAGTCTCCATAGTGACACCATTGCTCTTCAGTACTTTGGCGAGGACCCTAATAGTAGACTTTCCCATTGTAATATGCCTTTTGATTTCCTGGCTGCTGGTGCCGAGAGTATTGACCATAGAGCCAAGCACACTAAAGCTGTGAACAATCTCAATCTCTTCACCATACATCCTGATGCTTCCACGTGGCCCGTTGGTGAGAATCTTTGTCTTCTTGATACTGAGCCTCAATCCATATTGAAGGGTGCAGTCCTTGATCTTTTGCAGCAAGCGCTGCAGGACCTCCTCAGTTTTAGCAAGCAAAATTGTGTCATCTGCATAACACAGACTGTTGAAGAATCTTCCACCAATCCTGATGCCACACTTCTCATACAGCCCATTCTCCCAGATAATCTGTTGTGGGAGGATATCGAAAATGTAATCCAGGAAGAGTACAAAAAGTTGTTACAAAGACAGAGGAGGAAGAAAAGACCAAAATGGGTGTCAGAAGAGACTCTGAATATTGCACTAGAGTGCCAAGAAGCCAAAGCACAAGGAAGAAGTCAAGATATTAAAGAGCTGACCAGAAGATTTCAAAGGGCAGTGCAGGAAGACAAAGTAAAATAATGCAGTGAAATGTGCAAGGAGCTGGAGTTAGAGAATCAAAAGGGTCAAACTTGCTCAGCATTTCTTAAGCTCAAGGAACTGAAGAACAAATTCAGACCTCAAGTTGCTATACTTAAGGATGCTTTGGGCAGAATATTATATGATCCAGGAAGTATTAAAAGAAGATGGAAAAAGTATACAGAGTCACTGTACCGAAAGAAATTTGCAAACAGAAGAATTTCATGAAACAACATGTGAGCAAGAGCCTATGGTGATAAAGGAAGAAGTTCAAACAGCTCTGAAGGAATTGACAAAAAATAAGGCCCCAGGAATTGATGGTATACCAATTGATGTATTTAAACTAACAGATGCTGCCCTGGATGTGCTCACCAAGTTGTGTCAAGAAATCTGAAAGACTGACTGGAAGATATCTATATTTGTTCCCATTCCAAAGAAAGGTTATCCAACAGAGCATGGAAATTATTAAACAATATTATTGATATCACATGGAAGCAAGATTCTACTCACAATTATCCAAAAATGACTGGAACAGCGCATCAACAGAAAACTGCCAGAAGTGCAGGCTGGCTTTAGAAGGTCGTGGTACTAGGGATATTGTAGCTAATGTTAGATGGATCTTGGCTGAAAGCAGAGAGTACCAGAGGAATGTCTACCTGTGTTTCATTGACTATGCAAAGGTTTTGTGGATCATAACAAACTGTGGCTGACTCTGAGAAGAATGGGAATCCCAGAACACTTGATTGTGCTAATGTGAAACCTATACTTGGAACAGGGGGCAGTCATCAGAACAAAGCAAGGAAACACTGCATTGTTCAAAATTGGGAAGGGTGTACACCAGGGATGTGTCCTATCTCTGTACCTTTTCAGCCTGTATGCAGAACAGAAGCTACTACTGTGGTGACTTATATGTTGACACCATGCTGGCAATTAAGTCTCCGGTATGCTCATGGGAAGACTATATTTGGACCAGGAAGCAGTCATTGGAACAGAGCAAGGAAACATTGCATGTTTCAAAATCAGGAAAAGGAGTGCATGAGAGAAGCATCCTGTCTCCATACGTGTTCAATCTGTATGTGGAACAGATTATTTAGGAGGCTGTACTTTATGAGCAGGAATGTAGCCTCAGGATTGAAGGAAGACTCATCAGCAACCTGCCTTATGCAGATGATATGACCTTGCTTGCTGAATCTGAGGAGGATCTGAAGTGTTTGCTGAAAAAAGTGGGCTATAGTCTTCAATATGGATTGAAGCTCAACATCAAGAAAACAATGATTCTCACAATTCGGCCAACTGACAGCACCATGATGGATGGAGAAGATAGTAACCATTTCAGTTTACTCAGCTCCATGATCAATTCTCTTGCCATCAAAAGACAAATTGCACAGGGGATATATGTTGTCAGGAACCTCTCCAAAGTACTAAAGAGCAATGATGTCAGTCTATAGACTAAGGTGTGCCTTATATAGGCCATGATCTTCTCTGTTACTAGCTATGCATCCCAGAGCTTGACAATGAGTAAGTGATGGCAGAAGAAGAATCAATACCTTTGAGCTGTGCTGCTAGAGAAGATTATTGAATACACCATGGACCGCCAAGAGAACAAACAGGTCTTGTCTTAAAGAGGGCAAAACCAAGTTTCTCCTTGGAGGCTTGGATTTTTACGCTCTAGCTCACATACTTTGGGTACGTGTCCAGGAGAGACTAGTCCTTGGGGAAGGACATTATTCTTGGAAGGGTGGAGGAACAGCACAGGAGAGGAAGACCCCAGATGAGATGTGGATTGACACAGTAACAGTGCTAATGAGGCAGGTGTGTTGGAGACAGTGAGACTGGCTCAGGATAGAGTAAACTTCAGAACTATTGTATTTCAGAGCTATGGTTGCTATGAGACAGAGGTGACTTGATGACACACAACAACTAGAACATGCCACAAGCCAGCAGGGCCAACTATGGTGGATGAGTTTCAGTGAAGTTCCAGAAAAAGAGAATTTGGGAAGGTGGGCCTGTTGATCTAATTCTGAAAACTAGTCAATGAAGATGCTATGATCATAAACAGCCTGCCGGATAGACTGCTGGAAGGCCCTGGAAAGACACAGTGACCTCAGCAGTGGACTCAGCCTGTCAAAGACTGTGGAGACAACGCAGGACTTGGCAGTGCTGTGTTCTGTTATATGTGGGTCACTCACTGTAAGTGGGAACCGACTGAGGACAGCCAACCACGTCAACGTGAAAGAATGACTTTGGAGAGGGTTTGCAGTTCCCCGGGCTCTGCAGCCCTCTTTCCCGCCCCTGCTTACCTTCCACATAGCTCCATATCTGATAGGATTCCCACCTTCCTAAGGGACAGTGATAAGATGAAAAGAATCATCTTTAAAGTCAAGAGTGTTTCTGAAATCCTCTGCCTGTGTGACTAATGGGAAGTCACCCCTCTCTGGGTTTCCTTCCTCATTTATCAGGTGAGGGTGTTGGACAAGGTTCTTCCAGATTCTTCAGCATCTGGGCTTGTGTATCCTTTGCTAGGCCTTGTAACTGTAGATAACAGTGTCTCCAGATGGAAAGTGTGCACTGGGGAACACCCTCCTCCACCCTTATTTGGGAGGAGGGGGAGTCTGCAGATCAGAAGTAGGAAGATGCCCAGAGAGAAGACCTCTGGAACTGCTCAGAATATTTGCCAACAGCTCTGCTAACCCCACAGTGTCTGGTGGGAGCCAACTCTAGAATTATCACATAAAATAAAACATTCCCAGTGGTTTGCTCTGTAGAGGCTTTTAAACTGGTTAATCGTCATTGTCAGCACAGCCTGTGATTAGACCTGGCCTGCTCCCAGCTCTACCTGGGTGGAGCGCACCGAAACTGTCTTTTTTGCTCAGCACAAAGCACCTGCACAGAGAAGCACAGGCCTGTGGGGCTTCCAGCCCTTTGCCCATTGCACAGCCAAGGGAAGGAGCCTTGAAAGTCCCCAGGGGCCAGAGCCTTCAGGTCAGATAGCAGACCCCCTCCCATCTTCCCACCTGGCCTCTGCTCTTGACTCTCTCTGCCCTGAGGTCAGCTCCGGGCTCAAGCAGAGTAACAGGGCCCCAGGGAGTTGCTGTTTGAGAAGAGGAAAGGCTCTGGTCTAATGGGAATGGCTGCTCCCATTTACTGAGGGCTTATTGGTGCTGAGTATTAGACAGAGCATTTATACACAGGAACCAGTGTAATCCTCCCTCCTTTCCTGAGACAGGAGCTGTATCTGGTTTGATAAATGCCGTGTTATTTACACAAGAAAAAGTGGCCCTCTCATTTCCTGGTCCTGGTACATTCTTTATAAAATAACATTTATCATAAGGTCTATTCCTACAAAGAAGTACAAAGGAAAACAAAACTGGCCCCTGATTTCACTCTATAATCCCAGGTTCTGTAAATATTACCAATAAATAAATAAATAAATAAATAAATAAAACCATGGAGACATGCTTGGAAAAATCTACCAGTAAAGGAAGTAAGCAATAAAAAATGAAAGTGAAAATTTCCCTTTATCTCAACTCCTCAAAGTCAAGGGAGTTTTAATAGTTTGTATTGTAACTGTTTCCAGAAAAATATTGCTGTTGTCCACAGTACCTGCAGTGAAACCAGTTATACTCATTCTCCCTCTCCATTCATGTGTATATGTACACATGCATTTGTGTATAATGAATGCAACCGCTACATTTACTGTTTCTTTAAACACACACACAACTAAAAGCAAATCCAAAAGCTTTCTATACACCCTAAAGATCTTTCCACGTCAATACATACAGTTCTTGATTTCATTGTTAGTCAAAATAGCAGTGAAGTCACACAGATGCAGATGAAATCAAGTTGGTTCTGATTAACTTCTAGTTGCATATGAAATCAAGTTGGTTCTGATTAACTTCTAGTTGCATATAATATAGGGAGCTGTGCTGTAATCCATAAAGCATGTGGTTTGAATCCACCAGTTGCTCCTTAGAAGAAAAATGAGTGATGTCCTCCCATGTGATTAACTGCTTTTGAAAACCCGCTTTTCAGTCATCTATGGGTTGGTTCCAACCTGAAAGTACACAATAACATCATATAACATCACCTAACACTGTTAGATCCTGCAGCATCCTCACAATCTTTAGAACATTGCAGCTTGTTGTTGAAGTCACTGTGCCAGTCCATCCCATTGAGGATTTTCCTTATTGTCTCTTTATCAAACTTGATGTCCCTTTCTAGAGATTGGTCTTTCCTTGTGATATGTTCAGAGTAAGCCAGGCGAAGCCTTAGCCATTCTTTCTTTTGAGGAGCATATAGCTCTGTGCCATTTACATTATCTACTGCCAGGATTCCATCATCAGGATAGATTTGAGTTTCTTTATCCCATTCTGTCCTCATGGAGAGTGTTGAAAGTCAATGCTGCACCTGCCTATATATATAATGACAGACTCATATGTTATGACAAACTCAAGCCTGCCTGTATATGTTGACTCACAGCGACCTTGTGTACAACAGCTCTGAAGTCTGCCCTGTCCTGAACCAGTCTCACTGACTCCGACACATCTACCCCCATTGTCCTAGTTACTGTATCAATCCATCTCATCAGGGTCTTCTTCCAAGCATGATGTCCCTCCTGGCCACATGCCCAAAGTATGTGAGACAGAGCTTCAAAGTCCTAGAGCATTATTCTAAATTAACTAACTCAGTCTCATAAAGATAAATACTGTATAAGACCATTATAGAAAGAGTATGAGAATCCAAGTCAAATGAGGGTTTAACCATAGGGTCACACAGTTTGATGGGTAGAGGGAGGGATGGGTAAAGGAAAGGGGAAAGATCTGATGTGAAAAACAATGTACGCGAACTTTATGAACTATGTATGTAAACCAGTATTTGAAAAAATTTAAAAGTAAAAAAATTCTAATAAACTTATGGAAATTCCAAAAATAAATGAGAAATTAATGAAATTTATTATGGGATTGGAAGACATAAATAAGAGTTAAAAAAAATTATAATCCTAGCCTCCAAGGAGAAACTTGGTTCCACCCTCTCAAAGACAGACCTATTTGTTTTCTTGGCAGTCCTTGGTATGTTCAACTCTCTTCTCCAGCATCACAACTCAAAGGCATCGATTCTTCTCCATTTATTGCGCTCTCTATCTCTATATATAGCACATTGATAGCTATGCATTATTCAGTCCAAGTCACCTTCTTCATCTGCATAATAAGAGTTCCCATTTTCTTGGTATCAAGTACCACAAGAGTTTTACATTTTGCCCAACTAATTGATTTTAATCTTCGGCCCTCAGGCCAGGTTCAAATTGTTTTCCTTTCAAACATTCTTCTAGGTGATAAAACACTGGTCTGTGCATTGCTGTACAGAGGTAACTTGTGGTTGCTGTGATGCTGAACACTAGAACACTGATGTGTCAAACGTGGTAAAGGTTACCCATGGTAGACAGTGTTTGCTGGAGCTTCCCGACTAAAACAAACCTGGAAGCAGGAGTGGCATCAACTTCCCAAAATGGCTTGTCTCCGGAAACTCTATGAACAGAGCTCAGGCCTTTCGTTCATAGGGTCGCTATGAGTCGTCTACGACTCGACGGCACATAACAATAACAACGACATAGAGAGAGCTACATTGGCCTAGTGGACATAAAGTTATGCTACCAAGCCGAAGGTGGGTGATTTTAATCTGTGGATCTGTGCATTGCTGTATAGAGGTAACTCATGGTTGCTGTGATGCTGAACACTGTCACACTGGTGTGTCAAACATGGTAATGGGTAATGGTTACCCATGGTGGACACCAAGTGTCTGGTGAAGCTTCCCGACTAAAACAAGCCTGGAAGCAGGAGTGGCTTCCACTTCTGAAATAGTTTGTCTTCGGAAACTCTATGAACAGTGCTTAGGCCTTTCATTCATAGGGTGGCGATGAGTCATCTATGACTTGATGGCATCTAACAACAACAGCAACAATTGATTTTTCAAGAGTGCCTCCTATTTTGATTTATGTTCTTTTAATTATGGGCCGGTTTAATCCTATTTTATATGTCCATTGGCCTTTTGTGGGTCCCCCCCAGTTTTTTACAATTACCTATTCACATTAATTGTATCAGTTTCCCCCTGAGTATTTAAAGAATTCCCTTGTTAATGGTAGAAATTTTGGTAAAAGCAAAGACCTTTAATCACACGTACTTAAAATCCTTTTCTGGGTGTTACCTCCTATTTCCGTGTTTGTCTGGGTGAAACATCATTCAGATGCAGCGTGTGTGGTCAGCACAGTGCTGACGCGGATGTCCAGAGGCCAGCATCGTGCCCCATTTGAACCAGGCTCTGGAAATGGAGAGTTGCTTTGCTCTCACCAAGCTACTTTTGTTTTTCTTTGATCACGACACAACTTTATGACCCGATCTACAGATCACATTTCCCAGAGCAGCTCCAGGGCCATTTAATTTTATCTTCTTAATAAAGAGACTTCACTAAATGTTTAACAATGTACAATTCATCAGCTTTTTAATGAAGTTTTAGATTTGTATATTGCTCATAGATTTTGGATTTGTAAATTTCTCAAATAAACATAGCCATGGTTTTAAAATTTCTCCATTTCTAATGTTTGCTTAGCAAATTTCATCAAGAAGCAGTTATTTTATTAACCTTCATAAAGGACTTGTTGGTTGTTTAGCCCTAGAAATCTTTTTTAAATTTTATACTGATATATTTACAAAGTTTGAATACCTTGTTTTTCACAAAAAGATCCTTCCCATTTCCTTCACCTCCTCACCCATCGAATTATGCAACCCTGTGATTAACACTCCACCTACCCCTGCCCATCCTCACCCCTCTGCTTCCACCTTCACCACCCCTTGGATCCTCATACGCATTCTACAATAATGATTTTATACAGTATTTGTCCCTAAGGGATTGAGTTAGTTCACTTAGCATAATGCTCTCCAGTTCCTCCTAAGTTAGGTAGCAATTTACAAAAGCTTTGCTAGTATTCCATTGTATGGATGTGCCACAACTTCTCAATCCATCTGTTTGTGGCTGGACATCTGGACTTTTCCCCATGTTCTTGCGATGGTGAATAATAGTGCTATGAACATTGGTGTAAAAGTCTCCGTTTCAGCCTCAAAGAAATAAAGAGAAAGGCTGAGATCAAGAGTTTGTGTTTGGTTAAATAATTGTTACTCAAGGGTTTTATTTTTTGCCAACTTATACTTCAAGAATAAAGGTAAAAAAGCATCCAGCTTTTAAGAATTCAAAGACTCAGTTTCATTTTCTTGGGGTATTTATGTATTGCTTGGAATATACCCCAAGAAAATGAGAACAGAACGATGCGTTGCTGGAATATACCCCAAGAAAATGAGAACTGAGTGAGGCATTGCTTGGAATATACTCCAAGAAAGTGAGAATCGAGTCCTTGAATTCTTAAAAACTGGATGCTTTTTTAAAACCCTTATTCTTGAAGTATAAATTGGCAAGAAATAAAACCCTTGAGTAACAATTATTTAACCAAACACAAACTCTTGATCTCAGCCTCTCTCTTTACTCTGTTTCTTTGTCTACATCTATCTTACAAAGAAAATAGAATTATTACTCAACAAACATGTTTCTAATTACCTAGAATAGGAAATAAAGCACCTTGGTTACCCTTCTGCAATTATATCCCCTCAGTCTGTACACTTAGCAAATCATTGGAGAAACCAGACTCTCTGAAGAAGAGTGTAGCATCAAGATTGATAACCTGCGTTATACAGATAACACAATTTTGCTTATAGAGAGTAAGGAGAATTTGAAACACTTTCTGCAAAGATCAAAGACTTACAGACATGGATTGCATCTCACCATTTGTTGTTGTTGTTATGTGCCATTGAGTCGCCTATGACTCATAGTGACCCTGTGTACAACAACCCTAAACCCTACTCTATCCTGTGCCAATCTCAGTATCTCCTACACAACTACGCCCATTACCCCAATCACTGAATCAATCCACTTCATAGAGGATCTTCCTCTCCTGTGCTGTCCCTCCACCCTAGTAAGCATGACATCCTTCTCCAAGGACTGGTCCCTCCTTGCAACATGTCCAAAGTATGTCAGACAAAACTTCAGAATCTTTGCCTCTAAGAAGCAGCCTGGTTTCACCCTCTCCAGGAAGAACATTTTCATTTTTTTATCAGCCCATGGTATATTCTATACTCTTCTCCAACACCATAGTTCAAAGGCATCAGTTCTCCTTCTATCCTCCCTACTCATTGTCCAACTCTCTGAAGCATAACAAGTGATTGCAAAGACCATGGCATGTATCCGGCGCACCTTTGTCTCCAGAGTGACACCACTGCTCTTCAGTACTTTGGAGAGGTCCCTAACAGCAGACTTTCCCATCACAATACATCTTTTCATTTCCTAGCTGCTGGTGCCAAGAGTGTTGACTGTGGAGCCAAGCAAACTAAAGGTGTTAACAATCTCAATCTCTTCATCATCCATCCTGATAAGACGACAAAAATTCTCACCACTGAACCAGTAAGCAACATCAAGATGGATGGAGAAAAGACTGGAGTTGTCAACAATTTCTTCTTACTTTGGTTGACAGCCAGCATCCTTGGTACCAGCTGCCGGGTGATCAGGAGACATGGTGCAGTAGGTAAGACTGCTATTAGGGACCTCTCCAAATTACTAAGAAGCAGTGATGTCAGTTTGAAGACTAATGTGCTCCTGATTCAGCTCATGGTCTTCTCAGACTTGCTGCTCCTCTGAGAGCTGGACAGTGTATAAGGATAAAAGAAGAAGACTTGATGCCTTTGAGTTGTGTTGTTGGAGTACTGAACATCCCATGGACTGCCAGAAGAGCAAACAGTTATGTCATGGAAAAAGTGCAGCCAGAGTGCTCCTTAGAGGCAAAGATGATGAAACTTCATCTCACATACTTTAAGCATGTTTTAGGAGAGGCTGTTCCTTACAGAGGAACCTCATGCTTGGAAAGGTGGAGGGACATTAAAAAAGAAGACTCTCATATTGGCACAGTGACTGCAACAGTGGGCTCAAGTGTGACAGAGATGATGAGGATGACACAGGACAGGACAAGGTTCATATCAGTTGTTCATAGGGTTCTTGTGAACTGTACTCTACTTGAGGGTACCTACTAGTTACAACATCTTCAGAAGGGAAAAACTCAAGATAGCCCGAAATTGATATTTATTCAGTTCCTGAATAGTTTTTATACTCAGATAAGACTACATAAGCACATTTGTCTCTTCACTGCATGCTTTCTAACTAGAAAATACCACCGGGGTCTTCTTTAGCTTACTTGGTACTGTCAGCATTAGAATGAAGAATCATGCATGCTCGTATTTGGGTTCATTTCATCTTTTGCTGCTTTATTGAAATGATAATCCCAGTTTTACACTATCTTTTTTTTTCCATTGAGGAGAATACAGGTTTTGGGATTCCCCTGTGCACATTTTCTCTCTATTACAAACAATAAAATTTGCCTGTGACCGAGCTTTTGTGCATTTCCTTAAGCACATGGGTGAGAATGTTCACTGGGCATGTACCTAAAGGTGGTATGAGTACATCCCTATTCAGCTCCGTGAGTCTTTGCCAGGTTTCTTTCCAAAGCAGTTGTGGTAGGTTATCCGCCTGCCAGAAGTGAACAAGAATTCCTGTTCCCCAGTCCACACCCTTGTCAGTGCGCCGGATCTCACACAGTAAAATTTTTGCTGGTCAACTGAGTATGAAATAATATCTTATTATGGATTTCCTTTTCATTTCCGTGATTATTTGTGAAATGACAAACCATTTTATCTTAATGAGTTCTCTTTTTTTAAATTGTGATTTTAACGAAAGTTTGCAGGAAGATTGGGTTTCCATTCACTCACTGTTGCACATTTCCCTCCCTCCTTCTCCCTTCTCCCTCTCCAAGCCACTTTGGAATGCACCTCTTGTTCCAGATTTTGTAATACATATGATATCTAATCATACATTCCTTCCAGACAGTTCTTCCCCTCATCTGTTTCAATGCAATGTTGATTATCCACTCCTTTCCTGTTTTCTCCCTCTCCACAAAACCCCTGTGCCAATTAATTTATTACAGTGGTGTTTGCAGTATTTGCCCTTTTGTGCCTGAGACATTTCACTCAGCATACTGTTTTGATTGTGCTTATGTGAAACCTATACTTGGAACAGGAAGCAGTTTTCAGAACAGATCAAGGAAATACTGCATGGTCCAAAATCAAGAAAGGAGTGGGTCAGGGATGTGTCCTGTCTCCATACCTTTTCAGTGTATATGCAGAACAGATCATTTGGGAGACTGGGCTTTATGAGGAGGAATGTAACATCAGATTGGAAGAAGACTCATCAACAACCTATGTTAGGCAGATGACACAACCATGGCTGCTGAAACTGGGGAGGACCTGAAGTGCTTGCTGCAGAAGATCAAGGACTATAGTCTTCAATATGGATTGAAGTTCAACATCAAGAAAACAAAGATTCTCACCACTGGGCCAATTGACAGCACCACGACAGATGGAAGAGAGATTGAGGTTGTTAACAATGACAGTTTGTTCAGCTCCACGAACAACACTTTTTTTTTCTTAAAATTTTATTTTATTATTTTTTGTGTGAGTGTACCGTCAAATCAGATCTTACTGGTACAGGAGGAGATTGTCCCTCCTTCCCCGGCAGAGCATCTGGTGGATTCGAACCATGCGCCTCTGGGATTGTAGTTGCAGCTCCTTGCCACTAGGCCACCAGAGCTCCCCTACAAACAACACTTTTGACACTAGCAGTTTGGAAGTTAAAAGATGAATTGCACTGGGGAAGTCTGCTGTCAAGGACCTCTCTAGAGTTCTAAGAAGCAACGATATCAGTCTAGAGACTAAGGTGCATCTAATGCAGGCCATGGTCTTTGCAATTGCTTGCTATTCATCATAGAGCTGGACAGTGACTAAGGATGATAGAAAAAAGAATTGATGCCTTTGAGTTGTGGTGCTGAAAAAGAGTCTTGAGCATACCATGGACCACCTAGAGGACGAATGCATCTGTCTTGGAGAGGATGAACCAAGTTTCTCCTTGAGGGCTAGGATTTTGAAGCTCCATCTCACATACTTTGGGCATGTGGCCATGACGGACTTGGACGTATTTGGAAAAGGACATCATACTCGGAAGAATGGAGGGACATCCCAGAAGAGGAAGACCCCTGATGAGATGTATTTATACAGTTACTGGGGCAGTGGGGACTAGGTATATCAGAGTCAGTGAGACTGGCTCAGGACACGACAGGCTTCCGAGCACATAGTGTCGCCATGAGTTACAGGTGACTTGACAGCACATAACAACAGCAACAGCAATGTCTTCATGGCTTACCTATGTTGTATAATGTTTTACAACTTCATTGTTTGTCAGTGCTGCATAGTATTACTTTGTATGAAGGTACCATAGTTTTTCTGTTCTTTTGTTTGTTGATGTGTACTTGATGATGGGCACTTGAAATGCTCCCATCTCTTTGCTATTGTGAATAATAAAGCAGTAAACATGGGTGTGCATACATCTCCCTATAGAAACCAGAGCCGTGACTCTAACAGATGTATTAGTCCTTTGAGTCTTCATGCCTGTTCATCTCTTTGCCTATTCCTCCCCCCATAGAATTGTTTTTCTCACTCATTAATTCTAAGTTACACACATCTCTTGACATCCATCTGCATGTATTTTGTAGACTTTGACTTGTGGTTTCATATACTGCTGATAGATCAATCACAGTTTGAAATTTTGAAATAGTTTCCCCTGTAATTTGTGTGCTTTGAGGGTTTAGCTGAAAAATCCTTCCCTGATCTGAGATTATTAATGTTGTTGTTGATTACCTTCGAGTCTAGCATGACTCATAACGACCCTATAAACAAAAGGCCTGAAGCCCCTCTACAACTATTGACATTTATCAAAGTTCATAGGGTTTCCGAAGGCATGTTATTTAGGAAGTGGATGCCACTCCTGCTTACAAACCTGTCATAGTATGTTATTGTTGTTATGTGAAGGCCAGGCTGCCAAATGGTAAAGGCAGATGTGTGAATGGAAGGGATTTCTATAGGCCTCCTATTTTGTGAATATCTTTGCCATTGAGTCACCTGTGATGGATAGAGACCCTATATACAGCAGCTCTGAAGCCTTCCCTGTCCTGAGCCAGTCTCACTAATTCCGACACCCCGATTACATGTGTTGTGTAGTGTTTTATAACTTCATTGTTTTTCAGTGCTGCACAGTATTACTTTGTATGAAGGTGCCATAGTTTTTCTATCCATTTGTTTGTTGATCTGTACTTGATAATGGGCACTTGAACTACTCCTGTCTCTTTACTATTGTGCTCCAGTTACTGTATCTTCTGTGGTCTCTCTGGCCTGTGCTGTCCACCCACTCATCCAAACATGATGTCCTCCTCCAAGGACTGATCTCTCCTGGCCATGTGCTCAAAGAAAGTGAGGCGGAGCTTCAAGATTCTAGCCTCCAAGGATAGACTTGGTTTCACTCTCTCCAAGACAGACAGATCTATTTGTTTTCCTGACAGTCCATGGTATGGTCAAGACTCTTCTCTAGCACCACAACTCAAAGGCATCTATTCTTCTGTCAGCCTTAGTCATTGTCCAACTCTCTGAAGCATAACAAGTAATTGAGAAAACCATGGCCTGGATTAGGCACATCTTTGTATCTAGACTGACATCATTGCTCTTCAGCACTCTGGAGAGGTCCATGACGGCAAATTTTCCCAATGCAATTCGTCTTTTTATTTCTTGACTGCTGGTGTTCAGAGTGTTGATCCGATCAAGCTGTAGTTGCTAACGACATCAATCTCTTCTCCATCTAATATTGTGCTGCCAGTTGGCCCAGTGGTGAGAGTCTTTTTTTTTAACCCCATGATTTTGAGCTTCAATCCATATTAAAGACTGCTTTTTGCAGCAAGTGCTTCAGGTCTTCAGTTTCAGCAGCAAGATTGTGTCATCTGCATATCATGAATTGTTAATGAGTCTTCCTCGAATCTTGATGCCACACTCTTCCTCATAAAGTGCTGCTTCCCAAATGATCTGTTTGTTTCGTTTTAACTCTAAGTTGGATTTTCTATATATTCTTTTGTATGTATGTTTCTATTTTCCCTTAGTTGTTCAATCTCTATTTAGTGACAGCTTTGGCTTTTATTATGAAAAAGGGTTTCATTTTCCCTCTCCATTCTTTTAAGTGGGTTTTGAAGCTAAAATAGCGATGTCAAGTTCACCAGGACTTAGAGCAACCCTGTGAATAACAGATCGCAACCCTGCTCTGTCCTGTGCCGTCCTCACCATCCCTGTGGTGCTGGAGTCCATTGGTGTAATCACTGTGTCGGTCCATCTCATTGAAGGTCGTTCTCTCTTTCCCTGACCCCTCTACCTTTCCTTGCATGGTACCTTTTTACCAAGGACTAGCCACTCCTGGCAACATGTCCAAAGTATGTGAGACAAAGTATCCCCATCCTTGCCTCTAAGGAGCACCCTGGTTGCTCTTTACTCCAAGACAGATTTGTTTGTTCTGTTGGCAGTCAGTGGTATATTCAATTGTCTTCACTAACCCCGCAGTTCAGAGGCATCCATTCTACTTAGATCTTCCTCAGTCATTGTCCAACTTTCGGGTGCGTACAAAGATATTGAAAATACCAGGGTTTGGATCAAGCACAACTGGACCTTTTAACTGATATCCTTGCTCTTCAGCATGTCAGAGAGGTCTGTGAGAGCAGATTTCCCCAATGCAACCTGTCTTTTGATTTCTTGACTGCTGCTAACTAGTGATAATTGTGCATTCAGGGAAAATAGAATAGTTGCTAACTTCAGCCTTGTCTCCATCTACGATGCTTGTGGTGAGGATTTTTGTTTTCTTATACAGAAGGCTCTAGTCTTTGATCTGTTTCAGTAAGTGCTTCATGTCCTCTTAACTTTCTACAAGCAAGGTTGTGTCACCTGCATAATTCAGGTTGTTGGTGAATCTTCCTCCAGTCCTGTTGCCACATTCTTCCTCATGTAGCCCAGCTTCTCGGATGATTTGCCGAGCGGACAGATTGAATAGGTATGGAGAAGGGACACATCCCTGATGCATACTTTTCCTAATTTTAAACCATGCGGTGTTTCTATGTTCTGTTCAGACAGTTGGTTTTTGGTCTGTATATAGGCTTCAAATGAAAACATTTTGAAGTAAGGAAGTGAAATGAAAACATCTATATTAAAATGTGTCCAAACCTGGTTTCTATGGAGTCAGCCTGAATAGCCCATGTTGTCTTGTGTGTCAGAGTAGACTGTGTGCCATAGGGTTTTCAATGACTGATGTTTTGGAAGGAGAACACCAAACCTTTCTTGACATCTTTGCAACAGTCACTGTGTCAGTCCTTTCTACAGGGTCTTCCTCTCCTTTGCTGACCCTCCATCCTTCCAAGAATGATGTCCTTCTCCAGGGAGAGGTCCCTACATTCCCAATATATGAGATGGAGTTTAGAAATCCTTGCCTCCAAGGAGCAACCTAGTTCCATCCTTTCCAGAACAGGCCTGTTTGCTCTCTTGGCATTCCATGAAATGTTCAATATTCTTCCCCAGCACCACAACTCAAAGGCATTGATTCTTCCTCTTCTGTTACCCTTTGTAAAAAATAGAGCAAGCACTTAAATAATTCCCTCAACTAGATGGATTGACACAGTAACTGCAGCAAAGGGCTCAAGTGTGTCAGAGATGTTGAAGATGGCACAGGGTTCAGATCTGCTGTTCATAGTGTCTCTGTGCATCATATTCAACAGCACCTAACAACAGCAAAAACAACAAATAGTGCTAAGAAGGACTACTGTGAATTTTTATTTATAGTAGTTCATTTAATCTTCTTAACAACCCCGTTAAATTGGTACTGTTCTTGTTTCCATCACTTGGGTTCCAGAGAGCGAACTCTAACTAGTGTAACTGCACTGCCTCTATGGAAAGGAACATTTCAGAATTCTTAAGAAAGTCACCCCACTTTCCACAAGCTTAGTGTTTCATGGAGGACCCTGCAGCTCAGTGGCCGACTTCCCATTGATCATGTAGGACACCCAGTTTGAAGGCCTGGTCAGTGCGCTTCACGTGTTTATCAGACAATGGAGATTTGCCAGCTGCCTGCTGTGCCTCAGAGAGTTGGACAGTGGCCAAGGATGACAGAAGAGAAATTGATTCCTTTGAATTGTGGTGCTGGAGGAAAGTTTTTAATATACCATTGACTGCTGGGAGAACAGGTCTGTCCTGGAGATTGTGAAACCAGGCTGCTCGTTGGAAGCAAGGATTTTGACACTCCATCTCACAGAGTTGGGCATGCAGCCAGGAGGGGCCATTCTTTGGAGAAGGATATCATGCTTGGAAGGGTGGAGGGACGTCGCAGAAGAGGAAGACCCCTGATGAAGACGAGTTGACAAAATAACAGGAATGATGAGGGTACGTGTGTCAGAGACAGTGAGACTGGCCCGGGATAGAGCAGGGTTCAGAGCTATTGTGCATATAGGGTCGTTAAGAGTCATATCCAGCTTGACAACACATAACAACAAAAACAACAACAATAACAACAGGAAGCTCTGGTGGCCTAGTGATTAGAAGCTGTGCAGCAATCCCAAAGGCATGTGATTCCAGTCCACCAGCAGCTCTGTGGGAGGATGGGCAATCTCTGCCCTGGCAATATAAAGCCTCTGAAAACCCAGGGGAGGGTCAGCTGTGGATTGGTTCCAACTCAGCAGCAAAAACAGAGAGTCTGGGTGAGAGAGAGGATGGACTTCAGTGAGATGGATGGGCACAGTGCCTGTAACAGTGGGTTCAAGAAAGTCAGAGATTATGGGATGGCACAGGACAGGGCAAGTTCCGATCTGTTGTTCACAGGGTCACCATGAGGCATCGTCAACTGGGTGGCATTTGACACCACCACCAACATGATGCTGAATAGGCCTCAGCAGAGGGTCCAGACAGATAGACCAGGAAAAGTCTGCCTTTGAATACTCTGTGACTCACAAGAGGCTAAACTGAAGAGTCTGAAACTGATCCCGGGGATGGTGCTCGATCCCAGGGGTGGTGTCCCATCCTGGGGCTCATCCTGGACCTGGGAATGGAGCCTGAGTCCACGCATAGTGCCTAGTCACAAAGGTAGTGCCTGATCCCAGGGATGGTGCTTAATCTTGGTGGTGGTAGTGCCTCATCACAGGGCAGGTGCCTGAGCCTGGAGGTGATGCCTGATCCCAGGGGTCGTGCTTGGACCAGGGGCTGGTGGCCGATCCCAGGGCTGGAGCCTGATCCTGGGGGAGGCACCCCAATTGCAGGAATGGTGTTCAATCCCAGGATGGTACCCATTCCTGGGGACATTGCAGCACGAGACTGCATTTTGTTCCAGCAACAAAATGTTTTCTGAGGTGAGCATGAATGGCTTTATATTTTAAAATGACATTTCATGAGGCTACGTCCAGATACTGGTTCCTTTTGGTGTATTGTCTGATGCTTGATTCTTTCTTTGGATCTAAGTACTAAAGTTTTCCATCTGCTGGGGGGAGGAATCTCTTAGTGTTGAATTAGTGCTTCTCAAGGATTCTTTTTTTTTCTTTTCTTTCTTCTATTCTAAATAGTTTCAAACTCACGGTGTTGTCTCTGTGCTACTTCTTTTCACCCATCGTTTTGGTCTCGTTCTCCATCTGTGCTGAGTACCCAGTGTTTTCTTCTCGTTTGGCTTTTACTCCACTCATTTCCTTCAGGGTTCAGTCAACTGAATTGGCAGACTGGCCTGACAGTTCATTTCCATCCTCTGACTGTGGATCTAGTTTCAGAGATGCAGCATTTTCCTAAATCTTATTAGGATCACCCTTCTGTTTTCTTCTCACTTCCTTCCACTGTTTCTCTCTGTAGATCTTTTTTTGCAAAAACAAAACAAAATATATCTGCACACCCATGTTTATCGTGGCTTTGTTCACAATAGTAAGGAGTTGGAAACAAACTAAGTGTCCCTCAACAAATGGGTAGAGAAGCTGTGGTATATTCACACAATGGAATAGTATGCTGCACTGGAAAACAGGAACTCATGCAATATTATTCAAAATGAGTGACTCTGGAGGACATTATGCTGAGTGAAGTATTTCAGTCACAAAAGGACAAATATTGCATAGTGCCACTGTTGTAAAACAGGACTGACATCGGGCTTGAGGGGAGACTGAGAAAGATGGGTTCAATAATGTATACTGCATTGAAACAGATGAAGGAGAAAACTGTTTAAAAGGGATATGTGATTAGGTATTTTTGTCATGATGGGAGTCCAGAGCGAAGGCTGCATAGTGGAGTGGACCTGGGGGAGGGATTGTAAAACAGTGCAAGAATTTTTCTTTTACTTTTCCAAGAGGGGCGTGTTTTGAGGGGGAGAGTTGGGAGGGGAGAAAAGTGCAACATGAATGAATGGAAATCCAAAGTCTCTAAATTTTCATTGAAATGAATAATTTAAAACAACAACAACAAAAAAAACAAACAAACCCAAACATTGTCTCTAACTCCTTGAAGCCGCGTCCTTGCTCACCACCAAGAGCCTTGCCTTGGCCTTCACTGCCTCGTGCCTGGGGACAATGGTGACCTCAGTGGTGTCCCTGTGACTTCTGAATTCCGGGGAGATTCAGGAAGGGCTTGGAGTCCTGGCCGGAGCTGGAGACACCCATGCCGAGAAGGAACTGGAATCAATCTGTGTAGCTTTGGGAAGGCTCAGTGGTAGTGACTGGGAGGACTCAGAGGCTGATCTGGAATCTGAGAGGTCGTCTAACTACAACAGTGCTCAGTGCAGGTGAGCAGACACAGACAAGTGCGCTCAGCAGCTCACAGCCACCTGGTCCTGGTCAGGAACCCTGTGTTTACCAGATGGTGGCAGGTGTGTTCATGCGCCTTGATGGGCCACTTCACAGAGCAGTTAGATATTGACTTCAAGCTCCCACTTACCTCTGCCCAGAGTTTTGTGGGCCACATGTGTATTTCTTTGAAACTGCAATTTTACCAAGTTCCTACTCCCTTGGCCTCCTTCCCTCATAGCCAGCAAATCAGCAGAAACGCTGAGCAGTGACTGGAGGAGCGAAGAGGGGACAGGGTTATGGCTAATGGATTATGTGATAGTAATTACTATGGATTGAGTTGTGCTTCCCCAAAACATGTTTGAGGAATTGTGTTTCCCCAGAATAAACTCCTAGACCTCTGAATGCAATCTAGTGTCTGCTGTTAGGGACCTCTCCAAAGTGCTGAAGAGCAGTGGTGTCTCTCTGGAGACTAAGGTGCATCTGATACAGGCCATAGTCTTCGCAATCACCTGTTATGCATCAGAGACTTGGACAATGACCAAGGAGGATAGAAGGAGAACTGATGCCTTTGAGCTGTGGTGCTGGAGAAGAGTACTGAGAATACCATGGACTGCTAGGAAAACAAATAGATTCGTCCTGGAGAGGGTTAAACCGGGTGGCTCCTTGGAGGCAAGGATTCTGAGGCTCCGTCTAACTTACTTCGGACATGTAGTGAGGAGACACCGGTCCTTGGAGAGTGACATCATGCTTGGGAGGGTGGAGGGACGGCGCAGGAGAGGAAGGCCCTCTATGAGGTGGATTGATTCAGTGACTGGGATAATTGGGATGGGAGTGTCAGAGACAGTGTGATTGGCACAGGACAGAGCGGAGTTTAGGGCTGTTGTACATAGGGTCGCTATGAGTCGCAGGCGACTCGACGGCACATAACAACAACAACAACAACAACAACAATGTAACCCAGTGTAATGTGAAGATCAGGGTCCAGGGCTCCTGACAAGGAAGACAATCAGTGCTACTGAGACTGTGGTTTGAATTTAGTCTCCAGAGTTAGGAGAAGATAAACGTGAGTGGTCTTTGAAGTCACCTATTTATACTAACTCTGTTACATTGTTGTTGTTGTTGTTGTGTGCCATGGAGTCACAGCTGACCCTCCACTGAGTTCTCAGAGGCTGTAAATTTCATGGGAGGAAACTACCCATTTTTCTCTTACGGAGTAACTTCAAATCCACACCCGTAAGTTGACAGCATAGTCCTTACCACTACCACCAGTTGTTGTTGTGGTTGTTGTTATGTGCCGTCGAGGCGTTTCCGACTCATAGCGACCCTATGAACAACAGCCCTAAACCCTGCTCTATCCTGCGCCAACCGCACCGCCTCTGACACACCCATCCCGATTAC
>NW_006399983.1:3516502-3541124 GCF_000299155.1 Elephantulus edwardii
GACCTTGCCCAGTGACGCCTCCTGCCCTCCCTCTCTGGCCGGGTTTTGCTGGGTCTTACCTGGAAGACACCTCCTTTTGCTGTTATCCGAGGTGACCTTGCCCAGTGACGCCTCCTGCCCTCCCTCTCTGGCCGGGTTTTGCTGGGTCTGACCTGGAAGACGCCTCCTTTTGCTGTTATCCGAGGTGGTACCACCAGAGCACCCTCATTTTATTGCTATTGTTATGTTGTTTTATAGGAGCACTGGTGGCCTAGTGGCAAGAAGATGTACTGCAATCCCCAAGGTGCTCAGTTCAAATTCACCAGCTCTGCGGGAGAAGGGTGGACCATCTCCTCCTGTGCAATTAACTGGCTCTGAAAACCCACTGGAGGATCAGCTCTGGATCGCCTCCAACCCGATGGTACACAACAACAACAACATGCTGTTGTGCTTAACATGTACTGTCAAGTCAGAACTGATGTATAGCTGACTCTCCAGCAGATTTTCAGAGGCAGTAAATTTCACAGGAAGAGATAGCCCATCTTCCTCCCATGTCAGCTTGTCCATGATTTGGCAGAGCAACTTCTGGCCATTAGGCCACCAGACTGCCCTCCTCGTATATTAGCATTATGTAATCGTGTTAGCATTATGTAATTATGAGGGAGCGCTGGCGGCACTGTGCATTGGGTGTTGCAGTGCTATCCCAAAGGGGCTGCCTCTCTACCAGTTCAAATCTACTAGCAGCTCCTCAGGAGAGAGATAGGCCTTCTCTTCTTGAGTGATTCATAGCCTCTGAAAAACCTACTGAAGGGTGAACTATGAGTTAGTTAACTTTGATGTAAGAGCAGTGGGTTTTGATTTTATATTATAACACCATTCCTGCCATCATCACCTGTTCATTCCCAGGGCAGAAGGAAGTATTGATTGGGATCTCTGCATAGAGCTTCCCTTTGACTGACTTTTCCCCTTTGTGCTATTCTCATGCATGTTAAACCCAGTATTCTTCAGGATGGCATGGGATTGTGTTTTGCCTTTAGTTTTCTCTGGTGCACGGTTACTTTGTGTATAAATAGAAGAGAAATGTTGCCAGATCCTCAGCCACATTCACAATCCTTGGTATGCACAGGATTATTGCTCTGAGTGCCTTTCCTGAGCCTTCTGTGTTTAGGGAACCTTCCATCCTAGCAGGCTCGTCATCCAGGACTGTATTAGACTTTATTCTGTTAGGATCCAGTTGGATTTTGAGTTGGCCAGTTTTCTAAAATATCTTAGTCAGGAAACTCCACTGAAGCCTCTCTACCGTGAGTGGTCCTGTGGTGTTTGGATTGCCAGTTGCATAGCTTTCAACATCACAGCAACATGCAAATTACCATGCTACAGCAGATTTACAGACTGTTGTTGTAATATGCCGGTGAGTCAGAACCGATTCAGAGCAGGCCCTCCTGCAGGTTTTCAGAGGCAGTAAATCACTCAGGAAGAGATTTACTTTTTCTTTATCCCATGGAACAGCTTGTCCATTTGAACATACCTTTGCACTGGCAGCACAATTCCTTACCACTAAGCCATGAGAGGAAGAGGATGTAGAGAATGCAAATAATTCCAGACCTTTACCTTCTAGCATTGGCCTTGGCTTTAGGTGAAGACTGGTTCGCTCTAACACAGTGGTTCATAAAGTGTGGTCTCTGGACTACCAGCAGCTTCAGTGTCATGTGGGTACTTGTTAGAAGGATAAATGGCCAGGCCTCATTGCAGATCTGTGAATCAGGGACTCTGGGGTTGGGGCCTAGAGGTATGTGTGTTTTCATGGTGAATCTGAGCAGACTCAAGTTTGAGCATCTTTGCTCTGGCAAAAGCCGAAGTTCCCACTGTGTCTTCTCTAACTCAGTTTCATGACTGGCAGCTTTCCCAAAGGGTCCCGAGAGATGCTCTTTCAAACATATAAAGGCTTCCTGGAGAGTTCAGTTCTCTTTGGCTTCGGATTTTGTGTTTGCTTTTCATTTCATTGAACCCAGCATATTCTCATTAAATGCCTTTGATCTCATCTCATCACCCCCCTGCATATTTTTCTTCTTCTTTCTCAAAGCTTCAGTCCCTGACGTTCAGCATTTCAGAGCACCAGCCTCTGTGACTTTGTATCTAAGTGGGCTTTTGTACCTCTGTGCCCTGGGCTCAGTGAAGTCACCCTGGGTTCCTTCTGTCAGGCGTGTAGAGTTTCAGGTTAGCCTTGAAAGAAGATGGTAGACTCTGGAGGCAGCGAGATGTGATTGGAATTCAAGACCTAATACTGACTTCCTCTCTATGAAGTTGGGAAAGAGACTTTTCACACTGAGAGCTTTTGAGGCCTAAAGGAAAACATGGAAATTTGAGTCTAAAGACATAGATACTAGTGCTGGTTTAGTCTTCTCCTAACTTCAGATCTTGAGCCTCTAATTCTCCATCAATGAAATGGGAACAAAAATCTACTTACCATGTAGGACTGAGTTTATATTTTTAATCAATTCTGTCCGTAAGGGTGTTTCTTAAAAGCAAGGATGGTGAAACTTCATCTTACATACTCTGGACAGGTTTTCAGGAGCAGTCAGTCCTTTGAAAAAGACATCATGCTGGGAAAGGTAGTCAGAGAAAGAGAGGAAGACCCCCAGCATTGGGCTCAAGCATATCAGAGATCATGAGGCTGGCACAGGATAGGGCAGGTTTCGGATCTGTTGTCCTTTGGGTCACTGTAAGTGGTAGTCACCTTGATAATACTTAACAGCAACTAAGTTAAAGATCAGTGCAAGCCTCAGTTTACTCTACCATGTTAGTAAGTAATACTGCTGGGCCTCCACAAGAAGAAGATTCATAACCCAATTACAAAATGGGTAAAAGTCATGGAAAGAATTTTCATGAAGATATTTTCAGGAAGATATTCGAATGGCCAGCAGACACATGAAGAAATGCTCCAAATCACTGGCAGTAAGAGAGATGTAAATCAAAACCACAATGAGATATCATCTCACTCCAGTGGCAAAGTTTAACAGGACAGCAAGTAATGAATGTTGGAGAGGATGTGGTGAGATAGGAACTCTTATACATTGTTGGTGGGATTGTAAAATGGTATAATCACTCTGGGAGGCAGTTTGGCACTTCCTCAAAAAAGCCGAACATAGAAATTCCCTATGACCCA
The DNA here is from genome assembly GCF_000299155.1 of Elephantulus edwardii. Classification (NCBI taxonomy): domain Eukaryota; kingdom Metazoa; phylum Chordata; class Mammalia; order Macroscelidea; family Macroscelididae; genus Elephantulus; species Elephantulus edwardii. Next base: position 3,519,648 of record NW_006399983.1, read on the forward strand.
ACTATTCCACTGCTTGCAGTATACCCCGAGAAAATGAGAAGTGAGGCACATACGGAGACTTGTACACCAATGTTCATAGCAGCATTATTTACCATCGTAAGAACATAGAAACAGCCCAGATGTCCAACCACAATCGAATGGCTTGAGAAATTGTGGTACATTCATATGATGGAATTCTGTGCAGCACACAGGAGCAATGATTTTGTAAATTACTACCTAACTTGAGAGGGACTGAAGAGCATTATGCTGAGTGAACTAATTCAGTCCCATAAGGACAAATAATGCATAAAACCATTATTGTAGAATGACTATGAGGATCCAAGGGGTGGGGAGGGTGGAAGCAGAGGGGTGAGGATGGACAGAGTGTGGTGGGTGTTAATCATAGGGTCACAAAGTTTGATGGGTGAAGGTGGTGAAGGAAATGGGAAAGAGCGGTGTGAAAAACAATATATTCAAACTTTATAAATAAACCAGTATAAAATAAAAATGTTTTAAAAGGAAGCCTTAAATGCTAAGCCTGAAACCCACTACCTACTATGGACTGCTAAGGAGAACAAACAGGTTCATCCTGGAGAGGGTGAGATCAGGCTGCCCCTTGGAGGCAAGGACTCTAAAACTTTGTCTGGCATACTTTGGACATGTTTGCAGAGAGACCAGTCCTTAGAGAGGGACATCATGCTTGAAGGGTGGAGGGACAGTGCAAGAGATGAAGACCCTCAATGAAATGGATTGATTCAGTCACTGGGGCAATGGGGGTAGGTATGTCAGAGACAATAAGTTTGGCACAGGATAGAGCAGGGTTTAGGGCTCTTGTCCGTAGGGTTGCTGTGAGTCGCAGGCAACTTGATGGCACATACAACAACAATAACACATAGTAGATCTATAAACTTTGGGTCCCTTTCAAATAAGCATACCCCACACACTTGACTAGTGCTTAATCCTAAGGGACAAAGCCTCAATTGACAGATGAGAATGATATGTAAGTAGCACAGACACTGTTTTATGTTTCACCTTGCTCAATATTGATTTGTTTTAAAAAAATTTTATTTATAAAGGGCACAAAAATAAAACAGCCTGAATTCTGCAGGATGTATCCCAAGTTCTGAATTAATAAGGCCCAAATTTATGAGGTTTCTGGATTGTGCCTCTTTTTCTCCATCTTCTTTTGTTATGGGGTTGGGAGAAAGTGGCTGTGTTACCCAACAAGGATGTTGACTTTCCCCTGGGCCTACAGTGCCCCCCCTCCGCACCCCATTCTCCCCACTTCTTGTCATCTGATGAAGATGGTTTCTCCAGGCACTCAGGTCCAGTTTCTGGAGCAGTGGCATGGCTTGGGATGTGGGCAGAGCCTCTTAGTTCAGCTCTAATAAGTCTATTCTATAAAATTATGGGTTGTGACATAGTATTTTATGGAAAGAGAGTTCCTCATGCAAAGCTGTGTTCCCTGTGGAAGTAAGTGCTTCACTCCATCAGGCAGTGGCTGTGGCAAAAATTCTCTGATGTCACTGATGCACCAGGACAGTATGTCTCAAGGCATGATCCCCAGACCTGCAGCATCAGCATCTCCTGAGACCTGGAGGTCTCCCCTGAGACATTAAAAAGGGAGGATCTTGAACTGCATTCTGAACTTGCTGCATCAGAAATGCCAGAAGTGGGGCCTGGCAACCTGCATTTAACAAACCGTCCTTGGCTCTTGATGTGTTTGAGAGCTGTCGATCTAGGAGGTTAAGGAAGGGTCTGGGTTTCCAGCCCTCCTCTCCAGAGGAAGAAAGAGGTTAAGAGAACACACTAAATCACAACGAGGCGGCTGGCTCTTCGATTGGTTGTTACTATTTTGGGTACCATCAGGTCAGCTCCAGCTCCTTGTGACCCTGTATCCACCAGAAGGAAGCAGTGCCTGATCCTGCACCATCCCCCCAACCTCTGTTGTGCTCCAGCCCATTCTTGCAGTCACTGTGTCAGTTCAGCTCTTTGAAGGTGTTGTTCTCTATGAAGACTCTCTCCTTCTCCAACCATAGTGTTCTCCAGGGTGTGACCCCTCCTGATAACATTTCCAAAGTATATAAGACAGAGGCTCGCCATCCTTGCGCCTTAAGGAGCACTCCGGCTGTACTTCTTCCAGGACAGATCACTTGTTCTTTGGCATCAGTGCTGGGATATTCAGTACTACTCACCAACACCACAATTCAAATTCAAAGGCACCACATTCTTGCTCAGTCTTCTTTAGTCATTGTCCAGCTTTCACATGCATATGAAACAATTGAAAAGACTATGGTTTGGATCAGGTACACCTTAGTCTTTAAAGTGACATCCTTCCTCATTAGTTCTTTAAAGAGATTTTTAGCAGATTTCCCCTTTGCAAAACATTGCTTAATTTCTTGACTTATTCCCTGAGTGCAGACTCAAATAGAATGAAATAATTGAGAATTTCAGTCTTTTGTTATCTTTTTTTTATTGGTCCCATTGTGAGGATTTTTATTTTCTTGATGCTGAGGTATAATCCATACTGAAGGCTTTGAAATTTGAGCCCAATAAATGTTTATTGATCTTTCCTCAGCTAGTTTCTCTAGCCCTCTAGGGCAGACAAACCAGCAACCAGTAGTCATTGAGCTGATTCCAGCTCATGGTGATCCTGCTTATGGGAGAGCAAAATTGTGTTCCTCAGGAATCCCAATGGCAGGCTTTTCAGAAGTGGATTGCCAGGGCTTTCTTCCAAGGTACCTCTGGGAGGACTCATACTTTCAGTGAGCACCTAGATGTGTTAGCCATTTGTGGTTCTCGGCAACTTGTACTCTGAAACAATGGCTTTTGTAGCTGATGGCACATCAGAGAAACTTTGAAAAATGTCCCATACTGTACCTGAACCCTAACAAACTGTATTGGAATCCCTGGAGTTTGGATGTGGGCATCCATAGCTTTAGAACTCTCCAGAGGGCTCCAGCTTGCACCTAGAATTGAGATCTACTGATTTTGAAGGGTACCTTTTGGAGGAAGAACATTTATTTCTGTTTCCTCTCATTGATCTTAAAATATTTCTATAGAAATTTATTTTACCTATTTCCTGGGTGGTATAAACAGTTTGTGCTTGACTAAAACTCAAAGGGTTTTAATGCACCCAGCAGTGCTGTGGAAGTAAGGCCTGGCAGCCTGCTTCTGTAAAGATTACAGCCAAGAAAAATCCCATGCAGCAGTGCTTCTACTGCATCACATTTGGGGTCTGCATGTGTCAACATCAACTCATCCCTAACAGGTAAAATCCACAAACTCAATAAGGGAGAAAACGCATTGGAAAAGCCAGACTCATTGTGAGGAGAGAAGTCTGTGTTGCTGCCCTCCAGAAGTAGCTGTCAAGAACTTAGGGTGCTTTCTTTGGGGCCTTTTCTCATGGGGTATTTACGTCCGTTTAAATTTCTTACAGCCTTGTGATTATATTTAATGAACCATGTTTTGGTCCATTTTTAAACTTAATGGTAAATCTTAAGTAGTTTCCTGCATCGTTATAAATTGTGCAAGTTCCATTTTCTAACACTCTCCGTGGCAACATGGAAAAAATTAGTTTTGTCCATTTTCACATGTATATGCCTCAGGATGGCATTTGGGAAGTCTTTTCTTTCTTTACAATGCCTGCATTTCAAGCCTGTTGGAAAAATCACATTTTTAATGTCAGCAACTGAATGTTATTAACTCTTTCTCTTTGAGTTTGGTCTCTCCACTGTGCTCATCTGGCCTCTGCTCCCAGCCCCGTCAGTCCCATTGATGGATGGGATGAATGCAGGTCAACAAGGTATAAACCCTTACTGCAGAAAGTCAGGACAGGAAAACACATACATATTTTCCACAGGTTTATAACCACCGTTCTACTTTTCAAGGAGCTTGGATACAGAGTCTGTAGGGAGATGATACTGCAAACTTAAAGGATATGCCTCTGGCGGTTCAAATCCACTGGTAGTTACTCAGAAAAAAGCGGGCCGCTCTCTTCCTGTGTGATTTACAGCCTCAGAAACCAAACTGAGTCTCAGCCATACCAGTTCCGGCTCAACAGCAATAAGAGAGTGATTCTGTTGTGGATTCTCAACTGATGTTGGTTTTCCCTTCGTCACAAGGCTCACAGATCCATAGGCTGTGGTTGGAGTGATACTGCGTACACACACAGGGACCAGCCTCAGGATCAAATTCACTCTTGTATGCTTTGAAAAGACAGAAAAGCAAGCAAATAAGGCAAGCAGGAGAAAAATGTAAAGGAAGCAGGGGCAAAAGCAAAGGCGGTGAGACAAAGAGGCAGGCTTTCTGGGTGAGCCTTTTATTCAGTCAGAAATGCCAAACCAGCCATGCGTCCCCTTCCTCCCCCTTTGCTTTTCGTATAAACTTCTAGTGAATTTCTTCTTTTTGCTTCTGTCAACCACGTGCACAGCTCAAGGACGGTGTTCTGTCCTACCCAATCAAGTTGACCAATTGTAGACTGTGTGATACACTCTGGGTTTTCACTGGCTGCGTTTCAGAAGGAAGCCTGTCAGATCTTTCTTCTTAATTCGTTTTAGTCTGGAAGAAACCCGTTCAGCATCATAGTAACAACACAAGGTGTCACTGGTGGCGCCTGCGCCCAGGTGCACTGCCTGAGAATCAAAGCCAGGTCTCACAGGTGTTCTCTGGCTGAACCACCAGTGTCTTATCCCTGCACTGCACGTCCTGCGTGCACAGTGCCCATTTGGACCTTGTCTTAGAGCATTTACTGCCCTGGTCCTAACACCTATAAGGCCTATTATGTTAATGCAAGATGCATCCAATGATAATAAGAACATACAATGTATAAGAACTTTGTAAGTAACCAGTATAAAATAAAAATTTTATTTTAAAAAACAACCACAAAACAAAGCCTACTCTTACCAAATTTGGAATGTAGTTCAAGAAACAAAAGCTACCCCCTCCTACAACCCACCCCCCCAAAAAAAACCCAAACCAGGTACTATTTTGCAACAGGCATCAAAACATTGTTATTATTGCTGTTACTATGTTTAAGGCATTTTAGCATAACTGGTTGTACTTCTTTAATGTCTTTTTTTTTCATAGAAAAGGACACATGTATGTGTAAGTATGTATTATAGGAAGACAAAGATTGACTAACCGATGATATGAACTTTACATATTCTGACTTACATACAGTTTCAACTTGGAGACAGACTTAGGAATGGAACTTACCATAAACTGGGGACTACCTCTGTGTGTGTGTGTGTGTGTGTGTGTGTGTGTGTGTGTGTAATGTTCACACAGCATCCAACTCACTCAACAGCCTGTTTGAAAGAACAGAGCATATATGTGAAATGGCCTGTGGCTGTGTGTGTGTGTGTGTGTGTGTGTGTGTGTGACATGCTTTTCTTCTGGCTGTGTCTGCATTCTGACTTACCAACCACTGCTGCTGGGGGCGAGTGGGCTGTGTTTGTTTGTCTTTTTGGCGCTGCCGCCTGGATTCCTTAGGTGATTCCATTCCCCTTTCTTGCAGGGCATTATGGGAAGGATGCCTACCGAAGTGGAGGGCCCGATCTCCACAACTTCATCTCATCTGGATTTGTCACATTAGGAAGAGGACACAGCAAGGGTACAGTGGAAACCATTTTTTACTAAATACAGAGGTTGCCTAGGGGAAACCAGTCTGAAATGTGAAGACGGTGTGGAGGCCAGAGGAGTGTCCGGGACAGGAGTGAGGGGGGGTTCAGTCCGCCTGTCCTGATGGCATGTGTGGCTTAGCGGGAAATAGACCTCACAGAGACTCCCTTGCTGCTCTGCCCACTGTGGGAAGCAGAAGCAGACTCCTGTGGCTCCTTGAGTGGGGATCCACGGGCCATGTGGTGGGAAAACACTGCCAGTGAGGACAGCAGCATTTGCAAAGTGCTTTTTGCTCCTCTTGGCTGTTACTCCCTTTTCCTTTTGAAAGCAGCACTTTATAAACCGATGTCAATGCTCTGTACTGTGGGTTTCTAAGCCGGCATGCATGTTGAGGGTCACACAGATAGCCCAGCAACCCAAACGTATCTATGTAAACACGAGGTGATGTGGACTTAAGGTAGAGGTTGCGCAGCCCTTCAAACACAAGATGAAAGCTAACATTGCCTTTCCGCTGAGCTGCTTTATGACCTAGCTGACAGCTTGCAGAGCATCTGCACAGGGGTATGGAATCCTCTGTGACTGTGTCTTTTGTTTAAACCGAGTCCTACTAGTGTTGTGAGCATTCTGTCACATCAAGAGTAACTGAATCCCTAACTCTGTTGATTATCTACATAACACCTGTGTATGTTATCGCTCAAATGTGAATTCTCTTGTTGGGATGGTATATCCATGTCTCCCTCCAAAATATGTGTCTGTTTTAAGTGTGAGTGAACAAGGAACTTTACAATATTTTTCTTACCTCCCATGCACCTACTTTTTAAATTCCCTATGTGATGTTTGTTCATCCTATAGAAAACAAAAAATAATCTGTATCTATGTATGTATTTTCTGTTTTGTCTATTTGTGTCTAAATAAAGTTTATTGAGGATACAGGTGGCATTTGTGGCTACTAAGAGTTGCAGAATCAAAACGGGGCCATCTGGGAAAACAGGTTGAACTGTTGGTTAGTTATACCCATATCAACCCAACCTTGGGTTGCCAGCCCCCACGTTGTCCACTGTGTATTAATTATCTCTTTCTGTGAAACAAGTTGCTCTAAAACTTAACCTTCCCAACACATGAGTATTACTTTTTTTAAAATCGTGGTAAACATTTATTACTTTTTTACTCACAGTTTCTGGGAGTCAAGAATTTGGAAATCGCTTCTCTAGGTATGTCTGGGTTGGGGTCAGTCGAACTGCTATCCAGGGCCACAGCATCTGAAAGATTAACTAGGGCCAGAGGACCTGGTTCTAAGATGGGTCACCCACATGGTGCTGGCTGTTGGCAGGAAGCCTCAGTTCCTGTCTTCATGCTCTCCCCATGAACTGCTTAAGCATCTTTATAGCATGGTGCCTGGTTTTCCTGAGAGGGAGTAATGTGAACAAGAGAAAGGACACAGCGCCTTGTATGAACTAGCCCCCGAGGTTCCCCTTCGTGATTTCTGCAGTATCCTCACGGTGGCACAAATTGTCTCCGTACAGTGTGGGAGGGGCTGCACAAAGGTGTGACTCTCAGGAGAGGAGGGTCACTGGGGATGGTATTAGGGGCTTCCCACCCACCCCTGCAACCTATGAAGTGGAGTCACAAGAATGGGTTCTCACTTAACATCCCACCTTTTACCACATCTTTCAAACTGCAATAATTTGCCACCCTTGTCCCTAAGCCCCGTAGCTGCTACAGTGTGAAACACCCAACAATTCAATCAGTAGAACTTTGTGTTCTATTAATATTATAGTTTTCAATTCATGTATTTACTCAATAAATACTTGTGATGTGGGGCAGTATACAAATAGAAGCAAAATCAAACCTGATCTTAGGGAGCTTACATTCTATGGGGGAGGCCAAAAGAACAAATAAATCACTATGTGTTGATTGTGCAATGGTACATATTATGGTAGCAAAGTTACTGTTGTTAGGTGGAATCGAGTGGACTACCACTCATAGTGACCTTGTGAGCAATGTATCAGAACCTCGCCCTATCCTGTGCCGTCCCCGTCATCTCTGATATACTTGAGCCCATTGTTACAGTCACTGTGTTGGTCCATGTTGTTGAAAGTAGTCTTCTCTTTAGCTTACCCTCCACCTTTCCAAGCATGATATCTTTTTCCAAGGACTAGGCCTTCCTATGATTCAGAAAGCTGGGTAATGACTAAAGATGATAGAAGAATTGATGCCTTTGAGTTGTGATGCTGGAATAGAGACTTGAACATACCATGGCTGCCAAAAAAAACAGGTAGGTCTGTCTTGGATAGAATGAAAGCAGGTTTCTCCTTGGAGGCTAGGATTTTGAAACTCCTCCTTAGATAATTTGGATATGTGGCCAGGAGGGACCAATTCTTGGAGGATTCTTGAAGAGTGGAGGGACAGCCCAGGAAGGGAAGACCCCAGATGAGATGGATTGATACAGTAACTAGGGCAATGGGGGTAGCTGTGTCAGAGTCAGTGAGACTGGCCCAGGACAGGGTAGGCTTCAGAGCTATTGAACATTTGATCACTGTGAGTTCCAGGCCACTCAGTGGCACATAACAACAACAGTCCTTCCTAATAATATTCCCAATGTAAGTGAGACAAAGTTTCATCATTCTTGCCTCTACGAAGCACCCTGGTTGCATTTTGTCCAGAAGATGTTTGTTCTTTTTGTTGTCCACTTTTCTCCAACGTCACAGCTCAAAGGCACTGATTCTTCTTCTGTTATCCTTATTCATTATCCAACTTTCAGATGCCTAACAATTAAAAAAAAGTCATGCCTTGAATCAGGTACAGCTTAGTATTTGAACTGATATCATAGTTACTTAGAGCTTTGGAGCAATCATTGACAGCAGGTTTTCCCTATGCAACACATCTTTGAATGTCTTCAATTCTGGTACCAAGTGTGTTCACTGTGGATTTTAGCAAGGTGAAATAATTGTCAACTTAACTCTTTTCTCCATCTATCATAATGTTGCCTATTGGCCTAGTGATGAGAAGTTTTGCTTCCTTGATGTTGAGATGTAATCAGTATTGAAGACTATAGTCACCTATCTTCTCTGGCAGGTGCTTGAAGTCCTCCTTGCTTGCAGCAAGCAAGATTGTGTCATCTGCATAATGCTGCTTATTGATAAGTATTCCTTTGATCCTGATGCCTCATTCTTCTTCACGAAGACAAGTTTATTGAATGATTTGCTCAGCATATAGGTTGAATAGCTATGGAGAAAGGAAATAGGCCTAACCCACACATTTCTTGATTTTAAAACATGATGGCCTATTGGTAAGAAGCTGCACTGAAATCCCAAAGGTATACATCTCAAATCCGCTAGTTGCTCTGCAGGAGAAGGATGGATGGGCAGTCCCCTCCAGTGTGATTAACTGACTCTGAAAACCTGCTGTAGGGTCAGCTATATGCCAGTTCCAACTCGATGGTATGCAACAAGATAAACAGTGTTCCCTTGCTCTGTTTGGACAACAGCTTCTTGGTCTAGGTATAGGTTTCACATGAACACAATTAAGTAGACTGCTTTGCTATGATCCACAAAGTCAAAGTCTTTGCATAGTCAATTAAACACAATTAGATGTCTTTCTGATATTCTCTGCTTTCAGCCAAGACCTGCCTGACATCAGCAGTATTATCTCTGGTGTCACCACCTCTTACAAACCTAGCTTGACATTCTGGCAGTTTTTTGTTGATGTTTTCTTGTTTTAGCCATTTTCAGATAATCTTCAGCAAGATTTTACTTGCATATGTTATTAGTGATAACTTTTTGATAATATCCACACTCAGCCAGACTACTTTTTTTGGGGAATGGGAACAAATATGGATCTCTTCTAGTCAGTTGTCCAGGTAGCTGTCTTCCAGATTTCTTGGCACAGACTAGTGAGCATGTCCAGGGCTACATCTGCTTGTTGAAACATGTCAGGTGGTAGGCCATTGATCCCTGGGGGTAGATGAGTACAAGGGTAAAGAAGTCAGGGAGCTAAAGGGCAGACAGTGCTGAGGAGGACTCTGCTGTGATCATGGAAAGGCTCTTAGGGTGATAACTGAGCAGACACCTGCATCCAAGACCTACCTGTGGTCATCAGGAAGGCCGTGAAGTTGATCCTTCATCTTGGGTCAAGTAATAGGAAGAAGATCATTGTACCTGAAGCAGGAGCGAAGAGAGGGCAGGAAGCCAAGCACAGCCGAGAGCAGATCATCCCATTGATCACATGGTAACATCATGCTGCTATTGCATTAACTCGGCCCCTCATTGCAACTTAAGACACATTCTCTTTCCATACCTGTCGTTTAGGTCACTGTCACTCAAGGCATCCTGAAGACCTTACCTTGCTCATGCTTTGCTCTGGCCATTGCTTTTTATTCCTCATCTTCTTAGTCCCTGTGTTCTTTAGCGTATTTCTCTGTTCTGTGCACGCATGGCCAACTCCCTTCTCCCCATTCATCATCCTTTCCAGACCCTCTCCTCCATTCCCTTCCACACAAGGCCACATGTGTCTCCCCCTCCCAGGAAGTTACCTGTTGAATATTTATTTCACTGTTTAGATAATAGCTAACATTCCACGAGCCAAGATACTGACGTGGAGGAATGGAGCTTTTACTAAGGACTCCTCAGTTCTTGTGAAGGAGACAAGAATGTTTATTGGAACTATTCCAGAGACCCAGGCTGGACAGGGAACTGAGGATTCTATACAAACTAACTTGTTCTTGTTGTTGTTGATTGCCATCAAGTTGAGCATGACTCATAGCAACTCTGTGAGCAAAAGGCCTTCAGCCTTTCCACAACCATCCCCATTTATTAAAGTTCACAGAGTTTCCATGACTCCTAGGGACCCTGTGAACAGGCAGCTTGTACCCTGCCCTATCCTGTGCCATGCTCCCCATCTCTGAAATACTCAAGCCCATTGCTAAAGTCACCATGTCCTTCCATCTCATTGGGGGGGGGTCTTTCTCTCCTTCACTGACTTCTATCTTTCCAAGCATGAAGTCCCCCTCTAATGACCAGCCTTGCCTAGCTATACATCCAAAGTATGAACACTAAGCTTCACAATCTTTGCCTCCAAGGAGCACTCTGGCTGCCCGTTGTCCAAGACTTACCTATTTGTTCTGTTGGCAGTCCAGGGGATATTCAGTACTCTTCTCCAGCACTACAACTCAAACAAAAGCATCAATTATTTGTCTGTTATTCTTATTCATTGTCCGGTTCTCTGATATGTAGCAGATGATTGAGAAGATCATGGATTGAATTAGGCACACCTTAGTCTTCAAGCTGACATCTTGCTCTTCAGCATTCTGGAGATGCTCCTGATTACAGACTTTGCCAATGCAGTACGTCTCCTGATTGCCTGACTTGAGGTGCAATCCCTGGAAGGTGAGCCACCTGGGCTGCCTGACCCGTAGGCTTCTCCAGCACTTGTGTTGAGGGTTATCCCTTTATTCCCTCATTTATTCCCCCCTTTGGCTCCAATCACTACCTCTCTAATTCCTCTTTTTGATCCCCTTTTTGTCATTTCCATCTGTGCTGTCTGGTGGCATCAGCTCATGTGTTGCCTCCTTGTGAGTCTCAGAGCTGACTGGGAAGCCAGCTTGGACTTTAGAGAGGAGTACCATTGCCCTTCTAATCCCTGTCACTGGAGTGAAGAGGCATTTAGGTCAGATCAGAGGATCGGTGCTTGCAAATGTCAGTGGTTCCTGCTCTCAGTGTCCCTGGGAGCCCCCAGTGGAAAGTGTGATTGACGTTCATCTTCTGGTTCCAGGAGTTTCCCAGCATAGGTGTTTAATTTTTTTCTTGGTGATACAGAGGTGCATCCTTTCCTCTCTCTCCTTTTCTCTCTTGTAAAGGAAAAAGCCACATCCAAGGGAATCTCGTCTTTCATTGGAACAGTACTGTGGCCTTTTTGAGGTTATTGCATACCACGCTAAACCCCTAAACCAATGGTGACCACATTTCATATCACATTATAGGAACGATAATACCATTACAAACTGCTTCTGATTCTGTGTCATTAACATTATGGAGGTTTTTATTTGTAGCACATGGAATAATTGCATAATCCTGAGAATCATGCCCTAGCCAAGTGGACACATTTTTGTGGGACGCCATTCAGTGCATGACAGAGACTGACGTTATTGCTCATTTATTCTTTCATCTCCACCACTCATCCATTAGTCCTGTTGTGATGCCTTGTGTGTTCCTATGATGCTCTGATGCTACTGTCCTCCCCAACACCCGTGGGGCACAGGTTTCAGCAAGGTTCCAAGGTACATCTTATGAGGAAGAAAGGCCTGGCTATCTTTTTCTGAAAACTAGGTAGTAGGAATTGAGTGGACCACCAAAGAGTTGTGTCTGAAATCATGCTAGAAAATGGGAATCTTAGAGTAGAACACAATTAGAATACACATGGGCTGCGACAGTGGGTTTGAGCATTCCATCAATTGTGTGGCTGGTGCAAACTCAGGCAGCATTTTTTGCTGTTGTGCATGGGATTGTCAGCAGCCGAAGGTAACTCACTGACAACAGCATCATTCATGGCTTCTTTTATTTAGATAATGTACTGAACTACATACAGTACCTGTTGTATGCCAGACACTCTTTTCCTGGGGCTGAGGATATGACAGATAATCATCTCTGGGCGTAGAGCGCTAACAAGCCAGTGAGAGATGACAAAGAGAAGGTAAAGGGAAACTCAAGTATTCAGGTGGAGTTGAGGGCTGCTCACCTGAGTAAGACAGGAAAAGGGGATGGGGAGTCACAGGTTTTGAACGGGTGCCCAGAATGCCTCTGTAAAAGGCATTTGCACCCAAGCTAGAAGAGGTGAAGGAGCAAGCTGCATGAATTCCTGGGACAAGAACATTCCCGGCCATGGGAGCAGGTGTGCAGACCTGGTCTGTTGGAAGGTCAGCAGTGAGACTGGAGGAGAAGGAGCCAGCTCTGGAGTGGGAGATGATGACACCCATGGGGACAGTCACCCAGCGCCTTGTGGTCCACTGAAGAATTTTGCTTCCACCCTGAGGGAGATAAAAAATAAATAAATTATTCCATCTTGAGGCATTCAGAAGATTGCGTTCACTGCAGTGGGTCTGCGGGAGGAACAGGTCTTAGGCAGAGGTTGGGAGTAATTGTAAATTCACTCTTTTCATATTGACTTTTAGATGCTATTCATCTTCCATGTGGAAATGTCAAGTTCAGTGAGAAGTCGTGGCTAAGATCGATATGGATATTGCCTGTACGTGGTTGGCTCCTGAAGCCATAAGGCTGACGAAGACCTTCTGGGGTTAAGCTCTACAGGTGACTTCAACATGTGGAGGCTGGGGAGAGAGTGCTGTCGTTGTTATGTGCTCAAGTCAGAACTGATTCATAGCTGACTCTCCAGTGGGTTTTGGAGGCTGGAAATCACATGGAAAGAGATTGGCCATCTCTCTTGATTGAAGTAGTTGTTGGATTTGAAAAACCTGTCTTTGAACTCCTTACCAGATGGCTGCCATTAAGTTGTTCCCTGGCTCATGATGACCCCGTGCATGACAGAAAAATGTTATGCAGCCCTGCACCATCTCCATGATCAAGTGTGGATCAGGCTGTTGTAATACAGAGAGCTTCCTGTGATATATAGAGCTTTCACTGGTTGATCAAAACCCATTCAGCATCATAGCAACCCTCGGGCTTCCACTGACAGACGTGTTATGTCTGTGCAGGAAGATTGACTGGCTGGAAATTGAACCCAGGCCTCTTGTATGGACGATGATGGCTGTACCACTGAACTGCCAGTGCCTAATGGGAAGGAGAAGAGGAAGATATGAGGAGAGTGGTGGGGAGTGAGCAGTTGGGTAGGGTGAAGATCAGGGCACTGTGGTGTCTTGGAATCAAGTAGAAGAAATTAGGTGTTTCAGAGCGGGGAAGCAATCACCTGTTCGAATCCTCCCGCTGCTCTGTGGGAGAAAGTGGACAGTCTCCTCCCATGTCATTAACTGCCTTTGAAAACCTGCTGGAGGGTTAGCTATGGGTTGGATCCGACTCAGTGATAAACAAAAAGCAGGTGGAGAAGTTCACCGAAGCTGAGGTAAAATTCTACAGGGACTGTGCTTCCCACCTAGCGCTACCCTCCAGGGGTGGAGGGTGGAGGGAAGAGTAGGAGCAGAGCAGCAAGAAACTTGTGGGGTACCAAGGACCTGTGCCATCTACTTGTTGTTTCATCTTTACCCAGTGGTCCACTGTCTTGGCTTACTCTGCCTGTGTGTCCCTGATTAATAGACCAAGAGCCAGGCATTGTCTTCATTTGCTCGGATTTTGTTACATGACATTTTATATGGTCCCTTTCATAGCTATACATTATTCTTGTTGTTATGTGCCGTCAAGTCGACCATAACTCATAGTGACCCAGTGCACAATAGCTCTGAACCCTGCCCTACCCTTTGCCAGTCTCACTGCTTTCGACTCACCTACCCTCATAATTCCAGTTACTGTATTAATTCATCTGATTTGGGGTTGTCCTCTCCTGCATTGTCCCTCCACCTTTCCAAGCATGATGTCCTTCTCCAGGGAGTGGTCCTTCCTGGAAACATGCTCAAAGTATGTGATATGGAGCCTCAAAATCCTTGCCTCCAAGGAACAGCTTGGTTTCACCGTCTCCAGGATGGACCTGTTAGTTCTCTTGTCTGTCCATGGCTCAGTTCTCTTCTCCAGCACCACAACTCAAAGGCCTCAATTCTTCTTCTGGCCTCTTTGGTCATTGTCCAGCTCTGTGATACTTGGTTATATGAATCATTACACGGGAGGGAATTGCCCATCTTTCTCCTGTGGAGCTGTTTTTGTATTCAGACCTCCAAAGGGGCATGCATGCCCAAGTCTGAACTGACCCATAGCTGGCCGTCCAGTGAGTTTTCAGAGGCAGTAAATCACACGGGAGGAGATTGCCCATCCTTCTCCCACAGATAAGGAATATATGGACTAGGGCACCAGAATGCTTTCACAGCTAAGTTCTTTTTCTGTCTGTCATCTGGAAGAACCTGTCTCCTTGAAAATGTCTATAACCCTGGGCTTCTTTGCTTCCTTAGAGCTCATTCCATGACTTCTTTATTTCCCAGTTCAGGCTTCCTTTTGTGTCTATCTTGCTCTTTTTATAACTCAGAAGTGATTAAGTTTAGTACACTACACTGATAGGGCCTCATTAACATAACAAAGGAATGCTTATCACTAAATAGGATTACATCCACAGGTCTAAAGGTTAGAATAGGAACACTTTTTTAGAGGGACACAATTTAATCCTTAGCATTGTTCTCTTTGAGAAGAGAAAGGATGAATACATAGGGCTCTATGGAACCTCAGCCTCATATCTCTGCACCAAGATTTGAACAAGAATTCATAGACTGTCCTAAGCATTGTGCCCATGAGATCCCTGAGTCATTTGACCATGAAAATACAGCTTAGGTTTGTATACAGTCTAGAGAGGTAGAATGGGGAGAAGGTTTGTTGATACCAAGATGCTTAAAGGCTGGACTCCAGCAAAAATGCGGAGCTCAGAACATGTCCAGTCTCCATGGCAACAGTGGGCTGGATTATAAAGGAAGACTGGGTATGACTTGCCTAAGAAAAGGTCTCTGTGCAACCAGGACCAACTGGGATCTTTCTTTTCTGTTCTTGTCCATAAAGGAAGAGTGGGTGCAGAGCAGCAAGAAACTTGTGGGGTACCAAGGATCTGTGCCATCTACTTGTTGTACCATCTGCACGCAGGGCACCACTGTCTTTGCTTACTCTGCCTGTGTGTCCCTGATTAATAGACCAAGAGCCAGGCATTGTCTTTATTTGTTCAGATTTCATTACATGACATTATATACGGTCCAGACCAACACACACAGAAGTTGTATGTAGGAAAACAAGTCTTATACCTAGAAAAATAGTGACATCACTGTTGATTATGCATTTCGTTATTGAATCAACGAATCAACCAATCAGTGACTGATTGGTTAAAATTAATTGGCAGCCAACAGGGGACAAAGTAATATAAACTTGTTAATCATAACCAAACATCCTGATGGGGTGAATTGTTGGTCCTAGTGCCTTGGGACCGTAACCTCAAGGTCTGTTGGCTTAACACAGTCCACAAGGACCATATTTTGCCTCCTATTTTGGGGAATAGTGACTAGGCTATTAAAAGCTTTTGAGCAGCCATCTGTAGCATAACTATTGGTGTCTCCTTGTCCAGAACAGAGAAAAAAGGAAACAAAAGATGAATAGAAACAATAAGGCTAAAGGATTCATTGTTGTTATTGTTGTTTGCTGTCTGGTTGGAAGTGATCTATAGCTGACCCTCCAACAGGTTTCCAACGGCAGTAAATCGCATGGGAGGAGACTGCCCACTCTTTTCCTGTGGTGCACCTGGTGGATTCAAAGCCTATACCTTTCGGATTGCAGCACGCAATTCATGTCCACCAGCTGTTCTGTGTGAGAAAGGTGGGCAGTCTCCTTTTGTGTGACTTACTGTCTCTGAAAACCTGCTGGGGGGTTAGCTATGGTTCTGTTCTGACTCAACAGTACACAGCAGCATGTCAGACAATACTCTGTTGTGATCTGTGCCTCTATGACTCTGAGACCAGAACTAGGTGGTCTGAACACTCTAAAGGAATCACTACAGAAGACCCTGAATAGAGTGGAAAAAGCTGGAACAAAAGTCAAAAGCGTAAAAATGGCCAGGGTTATTGTCTGAAAGAGATGATGGCCACTCCTGTCATCCTTCAGATAAATAACAAAACTCATCTCCATGGCTCAACTTCAAGTCAAACCGTAGACCGGCTATTCGATGAACAGTCACACCAGGAGACCCTCACTCCTTACAGTAATTAATCACGTAAGGGGGGAAGGGTAGTATTTACCCAGGGAAAAAGCTCAGAGGGAAGGATAAGGCAAGACAGAAAGATTAATGGAAATTAGAACCGCAGGGAGAAAATGAGAAGAGTGTACTTATGTTGTGGCTATTGTCATTAATGTGTGTGTATATCTATATATATATATATATATATATATAAATTATTGCAATGGAAGTCTGTTTGTAAACTTTCACTCAAATCAAAGTTACTATAAAAAGAAAAAACGATACTGATTTAAAAAACTGATTGGTGTCAAAAGCAATGATGAATAACGGTGAATGTTGTGCTTACTCAATGCATCGATTTCTCAGTTGAACTGCTGTACAAAACAAAATGAAAGACCCAAGGCAAAGCACAACCCTGTAGAGTCCCTTTGATTGTTGCTCAATGGAGGTTTCTATCTGTGAAGTCAACAACCATTTGCTTAACGGCAACCATTGCACAAAACCCCCTTCTCCAGGTTGGTCCTACCCACCAGGGTACCCGTGCTCTCCAGGAAGCATAGATTAGGCTGTGACTTTTCATTCTGGCTTGGAACTCTGTCTCCACTCAGGGTGAGGCAGTCCTCACTCTGGCTTCCACTCGAACCTATTTCATAAGTAATTGAAAGATTCAGGTCAAGAGCAAAGTACATCCAAAGTCTTAAGGAAGACAAAAGGTCCACACACTATAATGGACACAGAAAGACACAATTGGACGTATTTGATGGCCACTTGGTAAGATGATACCCTGGGCCCAATTTCCTGAACTTTTACAGAATCCACCTCTGAGAAAGCATCACCTAGTTGAACACCTTGTAGCTGTATCTGCCACAAGAGTCAGTTCACAGCCTACCAAGGAAATTGGCATTGTTCCCCTTTCAGCTTCCATCATTTTAAGGACAGTACTTGCTTGGGCTGAAAATGACAAGTGACTTCTAAGTTGTCACGCATACGAATAAGTGGTGTTAGTGGGAAAAGTCAGCAAGTATTAGGCCTGAACTGAGCGCCAGACCATTTACTGTAATGCTTAGTAGTGGGCTGTCTAGCATTTGATTTATGTAGGACACTGGACCATCCTCTGAGCAGGTGTTAGGAAAGGAAAGAGAGGCAACAGCAAAGAAGAAGGATCAGGGTGCACTGGTAATCTGCTTGCTTCTGGGAGTTTGAACTCAGCTATGAAGAAGAACATGTGTAATCTTCTCAATAGAGAAGTGACCTGTTGAGATGTTGTGAGCTGTTGTCACCTTGACTCATGACGATTCTATGCACAATGCAATGAAATGCTCCTGGATCCTGCACTGTATTCATGATCCATGGTAATCATACAATATCCTGTTGTGACCTGGAGGAATTTTAGTGACTAATTATAAGGAGCATATTCCTGGTATCTTCTTCCTAACTGTATTAGTCTGAAAGCTTTCCTGAAACCTGTCATCCTGAGTGATCCTGATGGTATCTTAAATACCAGTGGTCCAGCTCCCAGCATCATGGCAACATGTGAGCCACCGTGGTATGAACACATCCTCTGTAGTCTCCATCTACAGGGCAGGAGAGGTCCTCAGAACTTTAGGATCCAGAAGGCAGTCTTCACTCCTGGGTTCTGGCAGCTCTGGCTCTCGTTTCTACTCAGGCACGAGGGGACGTTCACAGGATGCGTACCATACCCTACATCTTAGTGTTCCTATTCAGTTCTCTATGAAAAAGGTTAAAGAAGTAAGTACTTGTTTCCCCACAGGCTGGTGCATCTAGTCAGAGGTTCAGCAGCTCCTGGCTGATAATTTAAATCCCTTTCTTCTGTTGCCAGATTTGAGCTTCTCTTGGCATGACCCATGGCTCCATTTGGCCAACGAGGTAGCTTTGTGGCCAGTACTCTCTTCCTGGCACTGTGTTTGATGCCAACTGACCATCATCCAAATGGAGACGCTCCCCTCTCTGTGCCCAGTGTTGGCATTTACTTTTCACCTTCTCTGCTACTCACTGCCAAGAGTTTGATGGGCAACTTACCAGGTCAAGCCAGGTTATGGGGAGGTGATAGGGATGCTTTTCCTGTGCCTCCTGGGGTTTGTTGCCAGGAGAATTTGGCCTCCCAGTCAAAATTCCCAGGATTTCATTGTGGTCCAGCAGTGGGAAAGATGTTCTGGGGATACTACTGTTAGGAATGTAACTATTAATTATGTGATTCTGCTTCTTTGCAGATTTTTAAAAAAAATATATTAGTTTGTTTACAAAGTTTGTGTATTTTGTGTTTCACACTATACTTCATTCACACTGTGTTTCATACAATCATTCTCATACATTATGTTTTTTTGAAATTGATCACCACTGGACCTTGCCCATCATTACCCTGTCTTTTCAGGTCCCCATCAGATAGATCCTTCCCATTTGCTTTATCCCCTCCTGCCACCCATCAAATTGTGCAAACCTGTGGTTTCACCCCTAACCATCCTCGCTCCCCTACTCCCACCTCTTCTCCGCTACATCCCCATACATGTTTTACTACTTTTCTTTCTATTTTAAAAATAATGGTCTTATGCAGTATTTGTCCTTTTGAGACTTACTTAGTTCACTCAGCATCATACTCTCCAGTCTTTCCCCAGTTATGTAGTACTTTTCAGAATTGTTGTTCCTGAGTGCTGCATAGATTTCCATTATGTGAATTTCTCAGTTTCTCAATCCATTCAGTCGTGGTTGGACATTTGGACTGTTTCCATGTTCTTGTGATGGTGAATAATGCTGCTATGAACATTGGTGTACAGATTTCTGTTTGTGTCTCAGTTCTAATTTCCTTAGAGTATATTCCTAATAGTGGAATACAGATCATATGGAGTTCCAATGTTCATCTTTTTGAGGAAACGCCAAAATATCTTCAGAGTAGTTATACAAATTTTACAATCCCACCAATAGTGCATGAGAATTCCCATCTCTCTACATCCTTTCCAATATTTATTGCTTGCTATCATGCTAAACTTTGCCACTACTACTGGGGTGAGATCTTTGTAGTTTTGATTTGCATCTCTCTTAATTGTCAGTGACTTTGGGCATTTCTTTTTGTGTCTCTTGGCCATCCAAATGTCTTTCTCTGTGAAAAGTCTTCCTTTCGCTTTTACCCATTTTGTGATTGGTTTATCAGTCTTTTTCTTCTAGAGGCCCTGGAGTATTCTATAAACATTTGATTTGAGACCCTTGTCTGAGATACTATTACCACATGCTTGTTTCCAGTTGGTAGATTTTCTTTTCACATTGTTGGAAAACGGTTTTGATGAGCACAGGGATTTTACCTTTAGAAGGTCCCATTCATCAAGTTTATCCTCTTCAGATTGTGCATTTCTGGATGTATTTGTCACCCTCTTTGTACCATAGACTAGACCTTCTAAGCTTGATCCCAGATTGTCTCTTATGAACTTTATGATTTTGAGCTTTACTCCCAGGTCTCTGATCCACCTTGAATTAATTTTTGTGTATTGTGTAAGATAGCAATCCTGTTTCAGCTTTCTGCTAGTGGCAGTCCAGTTTTGCCAGCACCATTTGTTGAAGAGGTGGTCATTTCCCCTTTAAATAGATTTTATTTCCCCGTTGAGTACCAGTTGACCCTAGATAGAGAGATCTACTTCTGGATTCTCAGTTCTGTTCCATTGGTCTATGTGCCTGTCATTGTACCATGCTGTTTTGGTTACTATCGCTGTGTAGTAGGTTCTGAGCACAATACTGAGTTTTCCTATCCATGAACAGGGCACATTTAGGTCTTTTATTGTGTCCTGCAGAAATATTCTGTAGTTTTCTTTGTACAGGTCTTTTGTGTCTAGTTAGGTTCACTCCCAAGTATCTCAGTTTGTGGTTAGCTATTGTAAATGCTATTGCTCTCTTGTTTTCCTTCTGTGAGTTCTTTTTGTTACTGTAGAGGAATCCCACTGATTTTTGGATATTGATCTTGTATCTACTAAATTGGTTCACTAGTTCTAACAGTTTTTATATTGAGTCCTTGGGGGTTTTTGTGTATACTATCATATCATCTGCATATAGCAACAATTTAACCATCTCTTTGCTGATCTGGATGCTTTTTATTTCCTTTTCTTGTCATACTTCCCTACCACGTATTTCTAATACAAAACTGAATAGAAGTGGTGACAGCGGGCTTCCTTGTCAGGATCCTGTTTGCAAGGAAAATGCTTTTAATCTTTCTCCATTGAGAATGATGTTGGCTCTTGGTGTTTTGCGTATATACTTTTCACTATGTTGAGGAAATTCCCTTCTATTCCAATTTTGCTGAGTGTCTTGATTAAGAACGAGTGTTGGATTTTGCCAAAAGCCTTTTCTGCATTAGTTGCTAGGATCATATGATTCTTGTTATTTGCTTTGTTAATGTGGTGCATTACACTGATTGTTTTTCTTATGTTGAACCATCCTTGCATACCTCTTATGAATCCCACTTGGTCATGATGAATTATTTTTTTATGTGCTTTTGGATTCTAAGTTCATTGGGGATTTTGGTCTTTGGTTTCTTTTTTAATAATATCTTTCCTTGGTTTTGGTATTAGGGTCATGCTTGCTTCCTAGAATGTCTGTTAGAGTTTCCTTCTTTTTTCTATTTTTTTAAAATAATGTAAGTAGAACGAGTGAATAATTTTCTCTGAATAATTAGGCTGAAGTCAAGGGCTTTTTTTGTGGGGAAATATTTTTATGACCTGCTCAATTTCTCCTTTGTGATGGGTCTGTCCATGTGTTTTACATAGGACCATGTCAATCTGGGTAGGGTGTCAGTTTCAAGGAATTTTTCAATTTCCTCTAAGTTTCCAAATTTATCAGATTATAGCTTTTTATAATATTCTGATACTATATATTTAATTTCCTCTGGGTCTCTTATAATGTCACCACTGTCATTCCTTAATTGAGTTATTTGTGCTGTCTCTTTTTTTAAGTTTGCTAATCTGGAGAACAACCACTTGGCCAACTGACTGGAAGAGATCTATATTTGTTCCCATTCCAAAGAAAGGTGACCCAACTGAGTGTGGAAACTACAGAACA
>NW_006399983.1:3542420-3588239 GCF_000299155.1 Elephantulus edwardii
GCACATAACAACAACAACAACAACCACCCAAAAACCCCATCAAGACATATCATATCCAAATTTTCCAAAATATAAGATTAGAAAAGAATATTAAAATTGGTAAACCAATGTTGTTGTTGTTATGTGCCGTCGAGTCGTTTCCGACTCATAGCGACCCTATGAGTTGCAAACAACTCAACGGCACATAACAACAACAACAACAACAACCCCCCCCCAAAAAAAACCCATCAAGACATAGTCTAGTTTATTTGGTGTTCACCGAATTTCTTGAATATGGATTTCCTTGTTCTTCATAACACCTACTAAGTTTTCTTCTAGTATCTCTTCCACAATTTTCTCAGTGATTTCTCTGTCCCTCTCATGGTCTGTAATTCCAGTCATATGTATGTTGTTCCTTTTGATTTCATCTCACGTGATTCTAATGTTTTCTTTATTTTCTGTATGTCTTATCTCTGCTTTTTCTTCTAGTATGTTTTCTTTGAAGTTCTTCTCTTGCCACTCACTCTCTGCTCCATCTCTTCTGTCCTACTTTTTTGTTCCTTTAGTATGTTGGACACTTCTGCCATTTTAGTCTTAATATTCTGGATTGCATTTTCATGCATTTCTGTTCTTCCCAGTACTAATTGACTGTACCCTTTCTATCTTTCTATTTTAAAGAGCAGTGGTGTCTCTCTGGAGACTAAGGTGCATCTGATACAGGCCATGATCTTCGCAATCACCTGTTATGCTTCAGAGAGTTGGACAATGACCAAGGAGGTTAGAAGGAGAATTGATGCCTTTGAGCTGTGGTGCTGGAGAAGAGTATTGAGAATACCATGGACTGCTAGGAAAACAAACAGATTTGTCCTGGAGAGGGTTAAACCGGGTGGCTCCTTGGAGGCAAGGATTCTGAGGCTCCGTCTAACTTACTTTGGACATGTTGTGAGGAGAGACTGGTCTTTAGAGAGGGACATCATGCTTGGGAGGGTGGAGGGACGGCACAGGAGAGGAAGGCCCTCTATGAGGTGGACTGATTCAGTGACTGGGATAATTGGGATGGGAGTGTCAGAGACAGTGTGATTGGCACAGGACAGAGCGGAGTTTAGGGCTGTTGTACATAGGATCGCTATGAGTTGCAGGTGACTCGACGGCACATAACAACAACAACAACAACATTTTAGCATTTTATTATTAAGGCTTTTACTATTTTATTATTATTTTATTTTTAAAGTTTTTTCTATTTTAAAGCTTTCTGTTTTAAAGCTCTTTTACCTCTTTATTTATAGTTTCACGTCTTTTTTCCATCTTTTCCATCCCCTGCTCCCCATAGTTTTGCTAGTTCCTCCTCATTAATACATTCCTTCTGGTTCTGTGTCTGTGGAGGGTTTGCTTTCTTAATGATTTCCATCCCTCCCCCCCATCATTTGCACATTCTTCTGTAGTTCTTCAGATAACTCTTCATCAATACGTTACTTTTGGTTCTCTATCTCAAGTTTATTCTCTTTGTTTGTGGCTTCCATTGTTTCTTCCATCATTTGTACTTTCTTTCATAGCTGTTCAGATGTCTCCATATCTACAAGAACCATCTTCCTTCTTTATTCATGGGTATTTATTGTGTCTGCAATAGTCTCTGTTTTGTTTGTTTGTTTTTTGAGAAGGCTTAATTTGCTTTTTTCACAGTGTTTGAAGCTTCCTGCTGCTTTCTTGACATTGTGTGAAGTTTTTATTGATAAGAATTAAGCCTTTTAAAAAAAATGTGTCTGTGGAAATTCTTGATAGTTCTTATCTTTATGTTGCTATTGATTAGTTGCCAGCTTACAATGTTCAATCTGTGGGATAAGCCACTCACTCTACTGAAAAGCCTTTCTGGGAAAATATGTCTTTCCTAAAGTCCTTCAGATTCTTTCTGTTCTGCACTGCAGTTCTTCAGGAATCTCACCTTACTATAGTTCCTATCCCAAACTCTATTGTCCTCCTTCATCTACGGAGTGGCTGAGTGTTTCAAGACCAGGTGTTCCACTGAAACAGTTTCTGTCCAGGGGGATTTGAAGTCAGCTCTCTTCCTCGCAGCTCAGCATGCCAGCTGAGTAAGTTGAGAAAGTCTTTCCCCTGCTTGTAGTTCTCTTTCCTAAAATCTCTTGCCTTTTTGGCACCTAATGGAGGAGGGACCTTTTCCCAGGGATGTTTTAGTCCCTTGCCTCTTCACAAGCACCTGACAGTGCTAGCTGTGGGGATAAGGGTCTCACCTGATGTGCCTTCTGTCTAGAGGCTGCATGTCTTCCTTTGTCTCTGGAGTGGCATGAGATCAGGATTTAAGCAGTTTGTATGCAGGTACATCTCAAGCCAGCCTTTCCTCTTGCTGGAAGCTGACAAAATCTTCCCCCTGCTTGTAGCTCTATATCCCAAACTCTCGTGTCCTGCTTGGCTCCTGGGGAGACCCTGCCACCTCGGAGGCAGGTATCCCTAATTGGAGGGACCTTGCCCCAGGAAAGTTTCAGTCCCCTGTCTCTTTTGCAGATTTTTTAATTGAGATCTTATTGTCAGTTTATAAAGAACTTCGTTTTCCATTCATTCATTGTTACATATTTTCCTCCCTGTCCCCTCTCCCCCCAGTTTGCTTTTTCCTTTGGAAAAAAAAGTTCTTTCATTATTATACAGTCCCCCACTTCCACTTTACTATGCAACTTTTATTCTGGACTCTTGTCATACCAATAATACTTAATCATATATTCTTTTTTATCCCTTATCTGTTTTAATGCCATGTACATTATTTATTTCCTCTTTTCTTAATTTCCCCTCAACCCCCCGTCAGTCCTGTTTTATAGAAGTGGCATTATACAGTATTTATCTTTTTGTGACTGAGATATTTCACTCAACATAATGTCCATGATCACCCATTTTGTATAATATTTCATGAGTTCTTTGTTTTTCAGTGCTGCATAATATTCCTTTGTATGACTATACCATAACTTCTCTGTCCATTCATTTGCTGATGGGTACTTGGGTTGTTTCCAACTCTTTGCTATTGTGAATACAGCAGCAATAAACATGGGTGTGCATATATCTTCTTTGGTGGCAGTTCTGGTTTCTTTAGGATATATTCCCGGTAGTGGAATTGCTGGGTCAGATGGTATTTCTGTTTCCAACTTTTTGAGAAAGTGCCATACTACCTTGCATAGTGGTTATACAATTACACACTCCCACCAACAGTGAATAAGGGTTCCATTTTCTCCACAACCTTGCCAGCATTTGTTGTTTGCTACTCTGTGGAATTTTGCTCTTACTGGAGTGAGATGATATCTCATAGTTATTTTGATTTGCATCTCTCTTAGAGCTAGGGATTTTGAACATTTCTTCATGTGGTTTGTTTGACATCTGAATGTCTTCTTTGGTCAAGTGTTTGTTTATATCCTGTGCCTATTTTTCAATTGGATTGTTTACTTTTATCTTGTTGTGGCACTTGAGTATTTTATAAATTCTAGATATAAGTCCCTGACATGTAATTACCATTTTTCAGATTTTTTTTACATGGCTGAATTAAAAAAACCTCTAGTGCTAGGTGCCTGGAGTTGATGTCTCTGTCTTAGTCTTATTCACCTCCTTAATCAGTTGCTGAATCTATTCTAATTCATAGTGATACGTGTGTGTGAGAGATGAAATGTGATCCCAGAGAAAATAGCTAATTTTTCATAAATAGATCACCAGGCCTTGCTCAAGGTGGACTGAAACCTACACCCTTTTGGTGAGCAGCAACAGAATCTTGCTTCTTGAAGGATAATGTTAGAGCCTAATGCACATGCACTATTTAGGAGCTAGTGAGAAATGGCCACTCCAGAAACACACCCTACACCAAATTTAGACTCATTTCCATTGATTTTGACTCCTGGTGTGACGATGGACAAAGGACAGCTGCTCCACAGGATTTCTAAAGTTCTAAAACTGTATGGAAGCAGAGCAGCTCATCTGTCACCTGCAGAGCACCTTGTAGGGACACATTGCTGACCTTCTGTTTAGAAGCTTCATGCCTTAGCCACTGTGCCCCTAGGGCTCCAGTAGATCTCCTGATCTCCTGAATTGGTATGTGGAGCTCCGGTGGCTTAATGGGTTTTATTTTGTTTTTATTTTTTAATTGTGATTTTAATGTAAGTTTACAGAAAAGTTTTTTCATTCATTCATGGTTACACATCTTCCTCTCTACTCCTTGTTTGCTTTTTTAAAAAAAAAAAAATAATACTCACTCATTGTTGCATCATTTCCTCCCTCCTCTCCCTTCTTCAGTACACTTTGCTACACACTTCTTATTCTGGAATGTTGTCTACAAATAAATAATCATATATTCCTTTTAAACAGTTCTTTCCTTCATCTGTCCCGTTGCCATGTTCATTATTTATCTCCTTTACTTAGCTTCTCCCAAACCCGTATGTCAGTCCTGTTTTAGACAAGTGGTGCTATACCGTATTTGTCTTTTTTGTGACTGAGATTTTTAACTCCTCATAATGTCCTCCAGGGCCACCCATGCTGTATAATATTTTATGAGTTCCTTGTTGTTCAATGCTGCTTAATATTCCATTGTGTCAGTATACCATAGTTTTTCTATGTATTCATTTGTTGATGGGCACTTGGGTTGCATCCATCTCTTTGCACTTGTGAACAGCACAACATTGGTGTGCATGTATCTGTTTGGGTGGCACCTCTGATTTCTTTAGTATATATTCCTGGTAGTGGAATTGCTGGGTCTGATGGTATTTCTATTTCCTAATTTTGGAAAAAGCACCAAACCTCCTTCAATGGTGGTTGCACCATTTTACACTCTGGTGGCTTAATGTTAAGGAGTCATTCTATCATCCCCAAACAAGGCAGTTCAAATTCACCAGTTTCCCCAAGGGAGATTGATAGGCAGTCTGTTCCTGTGGGATTTACAGCCTCTGAAAACCCACTGGAGGGTCGACTTAACAAGATATAAGTGCTTTTGTATGCCTGTTAAAGTTTCCAAAATTTTGTCTTTAGAATAATTTTTGCTTTGATATGCCATTGCCATTGTCTTCAAGGTCACTTTCATTTCTAAGATTCATTTCTCCTCCCATGCAATTTACTGTCTTAAAACTCACTGGAGGGTCAGTTATGGGTTGATTCTGACT
Organism: Elephantulus edwardii; assembly: GCF_000299155.1. Taxonomy (NCBI): domain Eukaryota; kingdom Metazoa; phylum Chordata; class Mammalia; order Macroscelidea; family Macroscelididae; genus Elephantulus; species Elephantulus edwardii. Next base: position 3,547,538 of record NW_006399983.1, read on the forward strand.
CGATGGCACATCACAACAACAATTGAGCAAAGATGAGGAAGACAGATCATACTTTTGAGAAGCCAGACAGGTACAATCATTGAGGAAGTATGTGCCCTAAAATAAACATCAGTAGAAAACAGTGAGGTTCACATGAAAATATTGCCTCTGAACCTTGATGAACAGGAAGAATTCGACAGGCCATGAGGGGCACAGGTGGGTCATTTAGGTAGGAGAAGCCCAGTGAACAAGGACCTGGAGCACAAGACGCTTTTTGAGGTTGTAGCAGGAAGTGGAGGTGGGTAGGTGGCCTGTGAGCTGTGCCCAGAGTCCTTCCGGATACAGAATATGGACAAAGTTCAGAATTCTGGTTGATGACCTTTATGCTTCTCTTTTCTGCTCCTCTGTGTTTAAGAACAAAACTAAGGCACAAAACACAAAAATCAGGCCTCTGTATGTGGGATGGACATAGCAAAACTATGTTCCCCTCCCCGGTTCCCATTCCTCACCAAGAGTGGTCTACTCCTGTGCTTGGATTATGGTCTAGCTTCAGATTTCAAGAAAAGGGAGCTAGCCGAAAGAACTGATTTAGTCCTGAAAGGAGACTCAGTCTTATTCCTGGCTGTAGATTTTCTGTCTCAAAGTGCTGCAAGTCCTAAATCTGATGCAGTTTTAACTATTTCATAATCTCCGTTCACTTGTATCAGTCAGGACATTAATGATTTCTATGACCCTTACTCTGTGACGTTTTAGGATAGCTTCAGTGTAAGACACATCCCTAAGGTGGACCTGGAGCCCTCAAGTGGTGCAAAACACAAGGTTGTAGGTTTGAGTCCACCCTGAAGTATCCTGGAAGAAGGGTCTCTGTTCTACCTCATAAAAAACATATTAACCATTTAAATCCTGTAAAGATCAGTTTTACCCATGAGATCATAAATCAGAATGAGCTCTATTAACTCCTTTTCAAATATAGAACTAAATTACATATTAGTTTATTGTTGTTTTGTTTTTTAAAATAACACTACACTCCAAAAACTTTTCCTTCAGAGAGAGACTTTGAGTTTGAGGGTGTTGTTTAGTTGACTTCTTTCTCACACCTCTAAGCTACTGGAGAGAAAGACTTCCAAATACCTGCATGGCACTGGATAGAGGTGATTTTTTAGAGGTTACGAGCATAGTATTTGTAGTTCTGCCTAAAGACCCTTCCACCAGCAGTGTGTTCCTGTGTTTGAGGGGTAGAGGGCTTGTCAGCTATTCATTCCATGACTAGGATAGATATCAGATGCCTATTCTCTTCACCTCCTTCCCTGAACATCGCTTCCCATTGCTTTTGCCATGTGTGTATTATCGTGGGGGAGGGTAATGCTGTGCTGGGATGCGGTTTAGTAAGAGCATCTGATGGCAAAAACTTGCGTAAAACCTCTCAATGGAAATGGAAGGGGCCGTGCAGGGCACAGAAACCATCTTTGGCTCCTGGAAAGTTTTAGGAAAGTTCATATTTTATAAATGGGGAACCCCACAAGTTCCAGAGAAGGAAAAGAAAGGTGAGCTAAGCATGTGGATGTCTGAAGTGATGAACTTGAGTCTGTAGCTGTGAGTCCGCACAGAGAAGCCCCACTTGGCTAGAACTGGAACAGGGAGGGTCATTGGCAGCCTGGGCCAGGAATAGAGGGAAAGGGTCAGAGTGGAATAAGCCCTCTTCTGTGTGTGTGTGTGTGTGTGTGTGTGTGTGTGTGTGTGTGTGTGTGTTGAAGAGTTCTGGAGAGGCCTCCTGCCCCTGAACATTTGCCCCTCAGCTTCCTGTTTCACTCATCGGTATATCACCTGTCTTAGGAGCCCAGCTTTAAGAGAATCTATATCTATAGAGGTGGACGGTCCTGTATGACTGTTGTTGGCTGTTGCTCTGACTCGGGGCGGCCCCTTGTACAACCAGATGGAACTGTCCCATCCTGCACCCTCTTCACATTGCCTGGTGTGTTGCAGTCCATTTTAGCTGCTGTGTATTTTTAGTGTCTCCCAGTTAAGGAGGTTCATCTCTCAGTATTATATCAGACACTGTTCTGTTGGTATCCGTAAGATTTCCATTAACTAGTTTTCAGAAGTAGTACATTGTTTTTTGTTTTAGTTCCTGTTAGTCTGGAGGCTCCCCTGAAACCTCTCCATTACGGACGACTCTGCTGGGCTCTGAAATACTTGTGACATCGCTACACACACGCCACCACAATACAAAAAAAGTGGCAGATGAGTGGTGGCCTGCACGTGTACTGCATCTGCGGACTGGTACATTGCCGCCATGCACGGCTCTGAACCCTCCACTCTGTTCTTCATGTTGTACTTTCAACCACAGCAAAGGACAGCACTCTCTACTCAGTTGTTCAAGGCAGAACAACTACATCCTTGCATACATCCTTGATGTCTTTCTTCCCTCACTCTCCAAAGCCAAGTCCATTGTCATTGCATGTCCATCCCATTGAACTTGCTCACTGCTTGGCTCCTTGTCAGCCATCATTCCAATCTGTGGTGCCTTCCATTGGCATCTCGATGGCTGAAAAGGCCTTCCACACGGTATTCCAGCCAAGTTCGGCACATCTGTCCTCTGCTGAACAGTCATCTTGAACTAACTTACTCTTGTTGTTCTTGTTGTTGTTGTGTGTCACTGAGTTGGGACCGACTCATAGCTGATCCTCTAACAGGGTTTAAGAGGCAGTTTAATCGCACAAGGAGATTGTCCATCTTTCTCCAGAGAATTCCTCAAGTCTAATTTAATTTTACGTAATTCCATTTACTTTACCCACCCTAAATCTTCTATTGTCTCAACCCTGCTTTAAAACAACAATAACAAATAAAACAAAACAAGACATCCAACAAATCCCATAGACTATTGGAGCCAAAGTTTCAACAGCATGACTTTGAAGCAAGACACGCCCATGGCCCCTCAAGGCCTGGCAGGCTTTGCTCTGGGCTCTGCTGACCCCTGAAGCTGATTGCTGTTACAACTCACTCCTTTGCCAGCAGAACTCTAACAGAATTGATATATTCTCTCACTTTGTTGTTATGTGCTGTTGAGTCAGAACTGACTTACAGTTGAACCTCCAGCAGGTTTTCAGAGGCTTTAAATTGAATGAAAGGAGATTGTACATCTTTCTCCTTTGGAGTAGCTAGTGGACTGAGACAGCATACCTGAGGCTTGGCTGCACAACTTCTTGCCTCAAGACCTCCCTTTTTCTCACTTACATCTTTTTTTTTAAAAAAAAATTTGTTAACCCTTAGCTCTTGTTCATAATATTTCTTTTTATGTATTAAAAAATATTGTCAGTAATAATTCTATGAAACAACTACAACATGACTTTTGTGGGAGGTAGAATTTTATAATTTTGTCTGCAATATATGAAGTCTTTGCTGTTTAATTTCTTTTTTTTAATATCTTATCTGGGGCTGTCAAGTAATTTACCTTTGTACTTACAGTGTTAGTAATTCCCATTGTTATGTGCCATTGAATCTGAATCTACCTATAACCAACACTCTAGCAGGTTTTCAGAGGCAACAAATGGTCAGGGAGGAAATTTTTCATCCTTATCCTGCTCAGCTGGTGGATTTGATTAACTCCCATTACCTTCAAATATTTATATTTCAACTGTTAGCTTGTTTATCAGTTTTTATTGATATCATTTAATATCTTCCTCATCCCACACAATAATCAATGTGCTATTCTCTTTCCTTTCTGTCTCTTTCCCTCCATTTTTATTTGCGTTATTGCTCCTTTGTTATAGATACCGTCTGTACATGAGTCCTCCACTCTCTTACCCACCTTTGTTTATCTGTTTTTCTTTTCCCCTCTGAAATGTAGCCAGTTATCTCTTGGCTAGATGAAGTTAATTTCTCATAGATCCCTTAGGATAGCTCATCAGTGCTGAATTCTGTAAATTCTTGCATATGAAATTGGTTTTCTCTATCTTGATTAGGGAGGTCTGGTGGCCTAGTAATAAGAATCTGTGCTGCAAACCTAAAGGCAAGTGGTTCGAATCCACCACCTGCTCTTTAGGAGAAAGACAGACAGTCTCCTTCCATCCAATTTATTACCTCTGAAAACCACTGAGGGTCGGCTATGAGTCAGTTCTGATTTGACAGCAAACAGCAACAAACAACATGCCTGGTATAAAAGTTTGGCTACTTAACAAAATCCTAGGTTCCTCCTTCCCTTAAGTTTTTTTTTTTCTTAAAAGTGCTACTCCAATTTTTTTGGTTTTGTCTATTTTTTCATAAGAGTCTTAGGAAAAGTAAAATTTTGTTCACATTAAAGTTACTTGGTCTTTCTGCTTGAAAGCCTTGGTAATTTTTGTTTGTTTGAGGTCTGTTAGTTCAGTTCTGTTAGTTATTGTGTCTGGTTCCATTTTCAACTGCTCTGTGATTATTTTTAATTAAAGTAGGGGAAGAAATTCACGTCTTTGGAGATTTTTTATTCTTAAGTCTTGTTTTCATAACATATGCCTATGTATTTAAGTTTATTCATTTCTTTGACTCTCATTTTCTGTGTTTTATACTGGTAGTTATGTGCCGTCGAGTCACTTATGACTCATAGTGACCCCATGTGCAACAGCCCTAAACCCTGCTCTATCCCGTGCCAATCTTATTGTCTCTGACACATCCACCCCGATTACCCCAGTCACCAGTCACTGAGTCCATCCATCTCCTTGAGTTTAATTTGAGGTGCTATCCCAGATTCCTAGCATAGAGGTAGCCTTTTCTACTGGCATACTTGTTATCTTCAAGTCAGTTTTGACCCATGGAAAACCCATGTGTTGTAGACAGAACGGCTCATTGAGTGACCTTCGCTTTTAACTTTATGGAAGCCAATTTCTAGGTCTTTCTTGGCACTGCTTGGCAAGCTTCCACCAAAAATCCTACTAGGGGAGTGCAGACTCTACCAAGGTACCTTTGAAAGGAATGATTTGTTTAATAAATGAATGAATGAATATTTTTTATGTGTGTGAAGAAGGAGTTGTGTACCCTCTGATTTCATCTCGTGAAACTCTACACTTTGCCACTTGGCTTCTTTCTCCTTTTACCACCCTATCTTTAAGGGGTTTCTTGCCCTTCTTTTTACCTTCCCATGCAGAATCAATGTAAGTACTTCCAAGTTTTTTTTTGAAGTCAATGCTGGATCTGTCACGACCTTTTTTTTTCTTTCTTTTTAAGCATTTCCACACTTAGCGTGGATTTTCTCTTCCCATGGGTTGTTGCGTCTTCTCTCTTCCACAGTTTTCTCATCTCAAGGTTGCCTTTGCTCACCACACGGTTTATTGGAGGAATGGAAATATGATAGGGCTTGGTTGGTTGATTGCATTTTGGTTGCTGTTGTTTTTGTTTTGTTGCAGTTGTTTTTATTGTGTTATTGTTATTAAAATCCAAGTATTTTCTATTTTCTCGGAACCCTAAGAACAAAACTAGAAAGAACTGAGCTGTAGGTAAGTCCAGGACTCTGTAATATGCAGCAAAGATGGATGAGGGGTCATGGAACACAGAAGCATAAGGAGGGAGCGTGACCTTTGGTATAATCGTTACTTCTTGTTCTGTCCTTGACTGTGGGAAGTCCAAACCAGTAGTGATTAATTCTGTATCTTAGATGTTAGCTGTTTTTGTGTGCCCTGGAGTCTGAACTGATTTGGGACTGACCTTCCACTGGGTTTTCAGAGAGAGTGTATCACAGGGGAGAACATTGTCCACTGTCCCCCAGAGGAGCAGCTGGCAGATTGAACTGCGTGCCTTTGGGTTGGTGGCACAGCTTCTCAGCACTGAGCCACCAACGTTCCCTCCTTAGGTGTGGTTCTAAATAGTACATCATTGACAGGTATGGAGCTGGCCTCCCATTCTCCCTTTATCTAGAAAGACAATAGAAGAAAGTAAGAATCGGAACCATTTTTAGGAGTGCTTCACAAATCCTGCTGTTGTTTGTAAGCCAGCGATCTCAAAGTCCACGTGTGGCCATACTAGCACTCCACTCTCGTGACCAAGGTGCGTCACAGAGAAGTGGTTCTGGGAGCAGATGTCTCTTTGGATTTTCTGCTGCCAAACTCTGCATCCTGAGGTTAATCTGTCAGCTTCTAGTTTTGATACAAAATCGTGGAATACTCTTGCCCAGTGACATACAGCTGCCGAAATGGAAAGCATAAACACAGTTTTGCTTATTTTTTTAAAACTGTCTCTTTTTAAAATTTATATTAATTTGTATACAAAATTTCTATACATTGTATCTCATTCATATATAGTGTGTTTCACACATCCCTTCATTCATATTGTTTAATGTAATCGTCCCCATATATTGCATTTTCTAAAACCAATCACCATTGATCTATAACCACTATCTCCTTTTCCTTTCAGGCCCCCACTGGGTCTTTCCTAATTCCTTTGCCTCTTCCTTCTGCCCACTAAACAGTTTAACCCTTTGATTTCTCCCCCTCCACACCCACAGGCTCCCTAGCCCCCCCTTTTCTCCTTTGTACTCTCCCCCCCCCCTTATTTTATACTGGTTTATTTGCAAAGCTCATATACATTGTTTTTCACACCGAATCTTTCCTTCACCTCTGCTTCTTTCCACCCATCAAACTCTGTGACCCTATGATTATTGCCTGCCCACTCCCTCGCCCATCCTCAGCCCTGTGCTTCCTCCCCACCCCCACCCCTTTCCCTTGGATCCTCCTACTCGTACTATAATAATGATCTTATACAATATTTGTCTTTCTGGGACTGAGTTAGTTCACTTAGCATAATGGTCTCCAGTCTCTCCCAAGTTAGGTAGTAATTTACAAAATTATTGTTCCTCTGTTCTCCATCATGGCGCAGGATCAAGGCGAAAAAGAGAACCCCGTGCGGGACCTGCACATCGGCAAGCTCTGCCTCAACATCTGTGTAGGCGAGAGTGGAGACAGGCTGACCCGGGCCGCCAAGGTGTTGGAGCAGCTCACAGGCCAGACTCCTGTGTTCTCCAAAGCTAGATACACCATCAGATCCTTTGGCATTAGGAGAAATGAAAAAATTGCTGTCCAATGCACAGTCCGAGGGGCCAAGGCAGAGGAAATCTTGGAGAAAGGTCTAAAGGTGCGGGAATATGAGTTAAGAAAAAATAACTTCTCAGATACTGGAAACTTTGGTTTTGGGATCCAGGAGCACATTGATCTTGGGATCAAATATGACCCCAGTTTCGATATCTACGGCCTGGACTTCTATGTGGTGCTGGGTAGGCCAGGTTTCAGCATCGCAGACAAGAAGCGCAGGACAGGCTGCATTGGGGCCAAACACAGAATCAGCAAAGAAGAGGCCATGCGCTGGTTCCAGCAGAAGTATGATGGGATCATCCTTCCTGGCAAATAAATTCCCGTTTCTATTCAAAAGGCCAATAAAATGTTTTTTTCACGAATTGTAAAAAAAAATAAAAATAAAAAAATTATTGTTCCTTTGTACTTTTACACGTGGCTTACTAGTTACCACGGGGCTCTGGTGACCTAGTGGCAAAAAGCTGCACTGCAATCCCAAAGGACACGGTTTGAGGCCACCAGATGTTCTGTGGGAGAAGAATGGAAAATCCCCTCCTGCGCAATTAACTGCCTCTGAAAACCAGCCTGAGGGTCAGCTATGGGTCAGTTCTGACTCTATGGTACGCCATCCCCACTCCACCCCCACTGCCATCACCACCACAACAACTAGTTACCATTCTAGTTTTACAATAATGGTCTTATGCAGTATTTGTCCTTATGAGAATGAGGTAGTTCACTCAGCATAATGGTCTCTAGCCTCTCCCATGTTACGTAGTATTTTTTTTAAAAAAAATCATTGCTCCTGAGTGCTGCCTCATGTGCAATATGTGAATGTACATACAATGTGTGAACGTTTTACTTATTTTAAAAAAAATTCATACCCACTCATGTCATTTAGGGTACTCTGGTGGCCTAGTGGTAAGGAGCTGTGCTGCCAGCCCAAAGGTGGTGGTGGTGGTTGGATGTCATTGAGTTGAGTACAATCCATAGTGACCCTATGGATCAACAACAGATCTGAACTCTGTCTGTCCTTTCCTGCACCATGCTCACACTTCCTGACACACTAGAGCCCATGTGGCAGTCACCGTGTCGATCTACCTGGTAGAGAACCTTCCTCTCTTTTGACTCTCCTCCACCCTTCCAAGCACAAAATCCCTCTCCCAAGAACAGCCTCTCCTAGCAACATGTCCAGAGTTTGTGAGACAAAATTTTTTGGGATTTTTTGGTTTGGGGTTTTTTGGGCTTCTTTGGGGGGTTGGGTTTTTGGTTTTGTTTTGTTTTGTTTTGTTTTTTCAAAGGAGTTAGTTTAATTCCGGGTGGTACAGAATTCTGGGCATAACAAAGAATGAAGAGGAGATTCTGACAGGATTCTGGATTGTATTTACTTTGACTGCACAGCTAAAATCAGAAAGACTGAGAGAACTGGAGATGGACCATCATAGTGTTTCTTCTTCTTCACTGCTTAACAAAAAGTTTCTTCTTAAATGTAAAACAGACTCCAAGACAACACTTCATTTTAACTATAGGTGGCAACAGATGTTATAGCAGAGAATCCAGATGTTTTAAAAAGGAATGGAAGTAAGGTTCATCATTGCCTCAGTCTTATTTTTTGCCAGATTTCTTAATTCCACCCGTGGCCAGGGGACCTTTGCCCACGGCCTTCGCTTTTTAGTTCCTTGAGTTTCTTCTGTTCTTCTTTTTGTTTCTGCTTGAAAGCCTTATCTTCCATGTCATCTCCTTGGTCTGCTTCTTGGGCTGTTTCAGGGGCTTCTTCTTAACACGTTCATGGCAAGACATGACGCCAGCTACCCCTTCCCCAGACCTGCTGCCGAAAGCCGAGTTCAAGACCAAGTTTTATCATCTTTGCCTCCAAGAACCTGAAGGTGGTGGTTGTTGTTGTTGTTGTTATGTGCCATCTAGTCACTTGCGACTCATAGCAACCCTGTGTACAACAGCCCTAAACTCTGTCCTGTGCCGACCGCACTGTCTCTGACACACCTATCTCCATTATCCCAGTCACTGAATCAATCCACCTCATAGAGGGCCTTCCTCTCCTGCGCTGTCCCTCCACCCTCCCAAGCATGATGTCCCTCTCCAAGGACCGGTCTCTCCTCACAACATGTCCAAAGTATGTTAGACGGAGCCTCAGAATCCTTGCCTCCAAGGAGCCACCCAGTTTAACCCTTTCCAGGATGAATCTGTTTGTTTTCCTAGCAGTCCCTGGTACTCTCAATACTCTTCTCCAGCACCACAGCTCAAAGGCATCAATTCTTCTTCTATCCTCCTTGGTCATTGTCCAATTCTCTTATGAATAACAAGTGATTGCAAAGACCATGGCCTGTATCAGATGCACCTTAGTTTCCAGAGAGACACCATTGCTCTTCAGTACTTTGGAGAGGTCCCTAACAGCAGAATTTCCCATGGCAATGCGCCTTTTAATTTCCTGGCTACTGGTGCCAAGAGTGTTGATTGTGGAACCAAGCAAACTAAAGCTGTGTACAATCTCAATCTCTTCACCATCCATCCTGATGCTGCCAGTTGGTCCAGTGGTGAGAATCTTTGTCTTCTTGACATTGATCCTCAATCCATATTGGAGGCTGCAGTCCTTGACACTCTGCAGCAGATGCTTCAGGTCCTCCTCAGTTTCAGCAAGCAGGGTTGTGTCATCCGCATAACGCAGATTGTTGATAGATCGTCCACCAATCTTGACACCACATTTCTCCTCATAGAGCCCAGCCTCCCGGATAATCTGTTCTGCATACAGGTTGAAAAGGTATGGAGACAGGTTACATCCCTGGCTTACGTCCTTCCCAATTTTGAACCATGCACTGTTGCCCTGCTCTGTTCTGACAACTGCCTTCTGGTCCAAGTATAGGTTTCGCATTAGCACAATCAAATGTTCTGGGATTCCCATTCTTGTCAGAGTCAGCCACAGTTTGTTATGATCCACACAGTCAAAAAAGCCTGAAGGTACAGAGTTCAAATCCACCAAGTCCTCCACAGGAGAAATATGGACAGTCTTTTCCTTTTTTATTTACTGCCTCTCAACATTCACTAGAGAGTCAGCTTTGAGTTGGTTCCAACTTGGTGGTTCATAACAACAACAGCATCTTATTAATATATAGTCAGCATCTTCTTTAATATATAGTTTTACTTTTCACTTCTGTCCTCTCTTGTATAAGCTTTTGTAAACTCATTTCCAACTTATTACAAAAATCCTACCTCCATCCTCCCTGCTCAGCTCCTTCCCACAGTCCATTAGCAGATTACTCTTTCGTCAGCACTCACTCTTCAGAAAACCCTGCTCGTGCTCAGAGAAGCAATTCCTTTTCTCTATTTCTTCTATTCCTAGGCATTCAAGTCCTTTCACCTTCACATTTATTCTGATTGCCATTCTCCTTAGTTCAAACCTCATGTGGGTAGCTTGCCTAGAATACATAACCTTTCCCTGAACCTACAATATTCATCCTGCCTCCATAAATCCTGAAATGTTTGCTTTCCCTCCCCTTCACTTACTTTAAATACTACTCAGACTATGACTTTACATAAGTCTTACTTTTCTCCATGCACTTCTACCTCCAAGAATCTTTCTTGTTTCGAAGCTCTTGAACAGTTTGTTTTCTGTGGTATGACACTCTTTCAACGACATGTTATCTCACCGTGCTTTTAATTGCATGTGCATATCTTGCATGTGCCACCGTGGAATTGTTAACTAGACTAGTGTTAAGGAAGTTGTTGTTGTTGTGTGCCATTGAGTCGTTTGCGACTCACAGCGACCCTATGTACAAGAGTTCTAAATGCCGTTTTATCCTGTGCCAACCTAGCCATCTCAAACACACTTATTCCCACTGCTCCAGTCAGAGAATCGATCCATCTCATCGAAGGTCTTCCTCTCCTTCGCCGCCTCTCCACTCTGCCAAACATGATGTCCCTCTCCAAGGACCAGTTCCTCCTTGCGACATGCCCAAAGTATGTCAGACAAAGCTTCAGAATCCTTGACTCCAAGGAACATTCCGGCTTCACCTTCTCCAGGATAAACCTGTTTGTTCTCCTAGCAGTCCATGGTATTTTCAACCCTCTTCTACAGCACCACAGCTCAAAGGCATCAGTTCTCTTTCTTTCAACCCTATTCACTGTCCAACTCTCTGATGCATAGCATGTAATTGCGAAGACTATAGCCTGGGTCAGGGGCACCTTAGTCTCCAGCCTGACGTCTTTGCTCTTCAGTACTCTTGAGAGTACCCAGGTAACCTCAGGCCACATTAGCCAGTGCACAAACCCCGAAGCATTGCCGGAAAAAAGAGTTTTTTGGCAATTGGGGAGGAGAGAGAAGCGGAGCTTTTCAGATCTCCAAATTCTAACCCAGGTAACCTCAGGCCACATTAGCCAGTTCACGCACCCCGAAACATTGCCAGAAAAAAGTTAAGAAAGTAGCATGGAGCAAAAAGACTAGGTCTTAGTTGTGGACCATTACCTAACACTCACATCTATACTGCTGGACTCTTTTTATTCCCTGACTGGTCTGTGCCAGACATTTAAATGTTTAACTTTCTAGGAAGTATTTGAGACTTTCAGTGCAAATTGTGTGTGTGTGTGGCACGGGAATCTCTGAAATCCAAATTTATATCATAAGGTAGCACCGTCATCAAGATGATGAACTGTGCTGGGGAAAAAATGACAACAAACTTGGTGGCTGAACACACGAAGATATATGTGCTGCTGATGGAAGTGTGCTGCAGGTTTGGAAACTCTTTTACAGAAAATATCCTTCCTGCAAAGCCAAAAAAAAAAATCCCCACTGTCATCAAGTCAGCTTTGACTTGCAGCAACCTTCGGTTAGATTTCTGAAACTGTAAATCATTACTGCATTTTTCTGCTATGGAGAGATGGTGGATTCAGTTAACTTATCAGTTAGCAGCTTTGTGTTCTACCCATGGCACCGCAGCAGTTTTGGCTAACAAAGTTTCCACCATTCAATAGCAAAGGGACATGCAGTGTCCTTGTTGACACACTAGAGGAAGAGAGGAAATGAGTCTTGATGCCTGAATGCTTCCACTCTGAAATGGCACGTGGTATCTTTTTACATGTTAATGACTAAAACAAGTCATATAACCATGCCTGGCTTTCAAGAGGAGATGAAATGTAATCTTATAAGGAAGCATAATCTTTGATTTTGCTTGGCTCCACAAACAACATTCTTGGTACCAGCAGCCAAGACATCAAAAGATGAATTGATCTGGGAAAATCTGCTGTCATGAACCTCTCCAGAGTATCGAAGAGCAGTGATGTCAGTCTGGAGACTAAAGTGCACCTGATCCAAGCCATAGTCTTTGTAATTATGTGCTATGCATCAGAGAGCTAGACAATGACTAGGGGTGTTAGAAGGAGAACTGATGCTTCTGAGCTGTGGTGCTGGAGAAGAGTATTGAATAAACCATGGACTTCTAGGAGAACAAACTGGTTTATCTAGAGAGAGTGAAAACAGGTTGAAGTGAAAACAGGTTGCTCCTTGACATGCTTAGGACATGTTGCAAGGAAGAACCAGTCATTGGAGAGGGCGTCATGTTTGGGAGAGTATTGGGACAGAACAAGAGAAGAAGACCATCGATGAGGTGGATTGACTCAGTGACTGGGCTAAGGGGGTTGGGAGTGTCAGAGATGATGATAGTGGCTCAGGATAGAGCCGGGTTCAGACCTGTTATGCACAGGGTTACTGTGAGTCACAAGTGACTTGACGGCACTAACAACAGCAATTTCCATTTCTTTAGAAAGATAAAAAACAAATATAAGGGTAAATTCTGGAAACTGATAATGTTAACAGCATCTTGGTCAATCTGATAGTCAATTCACTCCCTTGTACACAGAATATAGTCATTCCTTCTCCTAATGAGACATCTCCAAAATCTCAGTCAGTCATGATATTGAGTTTAGGGTCTATGACCACTGAATGGTAATCTCCACATTAGGCATGAAGGTGTCTCTTTTTAATCCAGAAACCAATAAACTAAAAAGATGCACTTCTCTACATGCATCCGTGTGACAAGATAGAAAACACATATGCTTCTACCTTTCAGCAAAGGGAGAAAAGGAGACACTCAGCACACACTTAGTCTTGTCATATGCCTTCCAGCAGGTTTTCATAGGCTCTAAATTGCATGGGAAGAGATTGTCTTTATCCCACAGAACAGCTGGTGGATTTGAACCTGTGCCTTAGGGTTGGTGTGACAGCTTCTTACGACTAGGTCACCAGATATCTCTCATCAGGCACTTGTAGTTGTTAGGTGCCTTTGAGTATGACTTATAGTGACCCTATGAGCAATAGATCTGAACCATGACCTGTACTGTGCTTTCTTCATCATTTCTGACACTTGAGCACATTGCTGCAGTTACTGTGTCAGTTCAACTCATTGGAGAATCTTCTTCTCCTTTGCCTACCCTTCATCTTTCCAAGCATGATGTTCTTTTTCTAAGTAATAGCCTCTCCTAGTAACATGCCCAGAGTAGAAGAGGTGAAGCTTTGCCGTCTTTGCCTCAAGGAGCTCTCTGGTTGCACCTTCTCCAACGTATATGTTTGTTCTTTTGCTAGTCTATGAGATATTCAATACTCTTCTCCAGCACCACAGCTCGAAGGCCTCCATACTTCTTCTGTCATCCTTATTGTCCAGCTCTCAGATATATAGCACATGATTGAAAAGAACAATGGCCTTAATCAGGTAAATTTTGGTCTTCAGACTAACATTGTTCTTCAGTACCTTGGAGAGGTCCCTGAGAGCTGGTCCAGAGATGTATTATTGCTCTGGGCCAGTTTGCAGCTGGCACTAGTCTTCAGCAATTTTACAGTCTCTTGAGCAGACGTTGTGAGGCTCGGGGCATGTTCCTTGATGAGGCTCTGCTTCTGCTCTCGGGAGAAGAGGCCTCATCGCTTGTTCTCCATGGTTCCTGGCTCTCACCCCCAAGAGGATCCTCTGCTTCCTGGTTTCTTTCTGGCCGTATCTGAAATGGATGTTGGGGCATATGCCCTTCTTAGGGAAGACACACTGATTTTTTTTCCTGTTTACCTTCTTTCTACAGAAAGTCAGAAGTCCATAGATTATTTAAAGTTCCGAAGAGTATCTAGTTTTTTATTCCTCAGACAATTCAAGTCTTTTCAAAAAGGAGGTTTTGTTTGAGCAAGACCACGTCCACAGCTGTTCTTGGGATAGTTTCCAGAGTTTTTATGTCTTTTGCTTTCTGGTATCAAAGTTCTTTCTCTTTTCAGTGGCAGATATTCTGAGCCTGTGAGGCTGTACAGAATCACACACCCTTAGGTTCTTTGCTAAGTCATTTTTTCAGATTGGAATATTGATTTCCTCAGGTAAGCTAGAGGAGGAAGAGAAGGGCATGAAAAATGGCTCACTGCCTCTTCAGTGCTATGATAACATGTTACTTCCATTTTCCTACCACTGGCTAAAGCTAGTAGTTATATAGATGGATCTAGTGCTTCTAGTGCTGCAGAATGGGCCCAGGGAAGGAGGGAAGGGCAGAGCAATAAGGGAGCATTGAATGAGTGTGTCACTTCTGGGTAGAGACTGTTGGGGGCAGGTGTGTGTCACTGAGATAGCCCTTAGCAGAGGAAGAAGCGTCAATGTCAATTACTAGAAGCTACAAGTATAGATTTCGCCTGACATCCTGGCTCAGGCCAGAAGTGGGAGCCCTCGTTACTGCACCTCGTGGAAAGAATCGCTATCCTCTTCTTGGACTCTTCTGGATTGTCTGCCTCACAGCTCTACATGCTTTCAGGCGTCTGGTTGCACTTTTTCCTGGAGAGGGTGACTTGAAAGAGAGCTCAAGCTTAGGATTCCAGCGACTACACTTTGAGTAGCATTGCTAGTGCAGCGAGAGGGGTCCTTAGAGCTCCGTGAAGTACCCTCCTTTCAGTTTGTATTCACTTTGATTAAATCCGCCCCAATTGTATCACCACTTGGAAGAACCACTCAATTTGTTGGGGAATAGTCATTCAGAAGATTCTGATTTGATTGGAGGAAAAAGTTGAGAACTCCTTTGGAAATACGTTGTAACCTGCACGTGGTCCAGATAGCAACTAGGAGCCACTGTGTGCAGTGCGAGGGAACCTGGTTGCATTCTTGTTTTCACTGTTTGCAGTTGAAAGGTTTGGAAGTCCTAATCTGCCAACTGTACAAAGAGAACTTAGCACAATTACTACCCTTACCATTGAAGAGAGATGGATTCTTGGGCAAAGAGATTGAAAAGTCTGTGAGCCCACATACCTAGGACTTTGGAAATGGCCCAGGCAGAGCGAGCCATGCCCGAGATTCCGGGTTGTCATGGAGTGGGTGTCGGAGTGGGGTGGCTACAACAGGTGCTGAGACACAGCCAGCCTCTTCTTCCTTCTGATTAATTGGTTTCTCTTTTGTTTTATGGAACTTGACAGCACTGGTTGTGGCTTTTCGTGGTTGACTACCCCCGTAGTACCTAATTACAGAGGAGATTTTTTTTAAAGCTACAATGAACACATTTTCTAAATATGTTCTCAATCTAGTCGCTCCCCTCCCTTGGTAATTGAAGGCAGAGAGAAAGGAGGGCTGGGGGAAGAGTGGGGGTGGGCTTATTCCCAGAGGCCTCTTGTCAGTCAGTAATGGCAGGTCCCAGGAGCACCACTCAGAGCTGAGCCACCTCTTGGTAGGGAGGATACAGGGAGCTACCAGTGCCCCAAGGCTGAACCTCAGGCACATGAAGCTCTCAAACCTGCTGCCTCACGTCTACACGTGAGGCGTAGGTACCACACAGGAGCCAGGTAGGAAATTACACGCTTCAGCCAAAGAATTGAGGCTTTCTGTCAAAATAAAAACATATCCAACAACTTCTAAGGAGATCAAAGCCAGAGTATGGAAACTCTTAGCACACGTGATTGGAGCCTCACTCTTTTGTTCTTTTCGATGAAAAGAGTCATTACAAGTGAAGTACTTTTTCATCCGCTCGTCCGTCCCTTCATCCTCTCAGCCCTGTCTAGGCACTGAGAGTGTCTGGATAAGAATCTCAGTGGGCAGGAGAGTAGAGCACTGATCCGGCTCGCTAAATCAGGAAGGAGCGTTAGGAGAAGTACAGTGATTTTAGATTCCAAAACTTTGCTATCTTAAACACCAAGTTGCTCCCAGCCAGTTCATATCTTGTTATGGGTTGAGCACATCCACAAAAGATATTTTAACACCAATCCCTTCACCCATAGATATGACTGGAACTTTGGAAATGTGGTCTTTGAAGATATTGTCAGTTTACATGAGGTCATACTGGTGTAGAGTGGGAATTGCTAACTTTGACATCTTCTTGGGGTGATTCTGATACATGATCAGGTCAACGCTTATTAAACTTTCATGTGGGTTTAGATCATCTGGGAAGATGGTCAAAATGCAACCTGACCCAACAGGTCTGTGGTAGATCTGAGAATGGCTTTCCTAATAAACCCCTGAAGTTCCTGCTGGTTCAGGCAACCTTTAGGTAGCAGAAGTGGAGAGTTCATGGTTCTTAGCTTTTTTTTTTCCATTATAACAGCCATATTTATTTGTAAAAATCCAGATATAAAATGTAGTCTTTCAGTCTTTCCAGGTTTTCCTTTTTTACAAAAACAAAAAGGCACATAAAAACCTTCCCCAATGTCATTCCCGCAGATGGATGATTTTCAGGCAGTCTTCCCCCGTCCCCCCATATATCTACATGCTTCATTCTGGGATGTCTCACTTTCCCCACATGCTTCGGTGCTTTCCTACTAGGGTAGAGTTCCGAATTCCAAGACTGAAGTACACAAAGTGGGGTGGGTGGGTGATGGATGCAGAGTGTGGCATGATGCTCCACGGCATGCAGGACGGGGGACTAGTAGTAGGTTTTCTTCTCCACCCAGCCACCAGGGCTTCGCCTGATGATGAGTTTTCTGACTTCATCATACATGAAGATAAGAAGTGAATAAGGGAAGGCACAGAACCACCAGGTAGGTTTGAGGGGATACATCCTCAGGGCCACCCCCATGCCAGGGCAGTAGGAAAGGAAAGCAGCAAGGGCCGTCTCTTCAAAGAGGCCAAATATTAAGATCTTGTTCTTCATCCCCTGCTGGAAGAAAGAATTCCTTCTGGTCTTGCAGATGATCAGATCAGCCCACTGCACCACCACGATGCTGACAAAGAAGGCAGTGTGGCAGGTGAACTCCACGATTTTCCTCTGCTCGTATGTCCACTGCTGCCCGTAGCTGTCTTCCAAATCATTGTCCCAGCGGTCATCCCAATCCATTCGGGTGCCCAGGAGGTCATAGGGGAGGAAGCCATTCTCAGCCAGAATCACAAAATAAGTGAAGAAGCCTCCCAGCACCTGGATCATACCAATCTGTCCATAGGCCATACTGATGAGCCTCTCATTCACGAGTCTGTCTGTTTTGGGATTTCTGGGCTGTCTCTTCATGATATCACTCTCAGCTTACTCGTATGCCAGAGAGATGGCGGGAACCATGTCAGTGCCCATGGTTCTTAGCTTTGACTGCACATTAGAATCATCAGGCACTTTCAAAAGTGCCACTGCTCAGCCTGCACCTCAAACTGACTTAAGCATCATTTCTAGAAGCAGAACCTGACCCAGACATTAGTAATATTTAAAGCTTCCTGTTTGGTAGCATTGAAGCTGTAGTGGCATAGTAGGGAGGAGTTGTGCTGCCAATCCAAAGGCACATGGTTCAAATCCCCCAGCTGCTCTGTGGGAGAAAGATGGGTGGTCCTCTCCCAGGTAATTTACTGTCTCTGAAAACCTGCTGGAGGGTCAGCTATGAGTCAGTTCCAATTCAACAGCACATTATAGCAACAGAGTTGATAGCAAGAGAGCTCTGCTGATGTAATCGATAGCAAGCTGCACTGTCAAACCAAAGCAAGTGGCTCCTATAGTTTGGATCTACCAAGGGCAAACTGCTCCCATTTCAATGTACAGCCTTGGAAATCTATTGGAGGGACACTGGGGATTGGAAAAGACTCAATAGCAGTGACTTTCAGGGTTGTGAGTTGGGTTTGGGTTTTTTTGGTTTGGTTTTGTTGTTTTGGTTTGATTTGGGTTTTTTAGTTATTAACAAGGTGCAGCCAAGTCAAGGACCTGTGATTCTTCTGCTTTGCTCCCTAATAAACCACAGCCCAGCTCCCTGCTCCCTAGAATGTAGTTTCAACCAGCTGGGAATTGCATATGTTTTCCTAGACAGACAATGCATATTGTCATTAAGGAAATAGACCTTTTCATAGATAACCAATACCAACATTCGTGAATATTGTTGTAGCCCTGGTGGCATAGTGCATAACATATTGGCATTATGAAAGGTCAGTAGTTCGATTCCACCAGTCTCTTTGAGGAGGGAAATGTACAGTCTCCTCCTATAAAGATTTATAATCTTGGAAGGCCAGTGGGTGTAGCTATGAGGTGGCATCAACTTACTAGCATCGGGTTAGTGTTTACTTCTAGTATAGTTCTTTTCTAGAGAAAACAGTCTGTGATGTTGGTTAAAGCCTTTGCTGCCTCTCTCTTCTAGGGGAGAGAAAGAGAGAGAGAGAGAGAGAGAGAGAGAGAGAGAGAGAGAGAGAGAGAGTGTGTGTGTGTGTGTGTGTGTTTGACATATTCACAGTGACATCACAGCATGGGGTTAGCTTCTCACAATCCCTTCATCTCTATCTATCATTTGACAACCACTGATCCTTTGGCTGATGTTGTAAGCTCCTAACACACTGGACAGCTAACCAAAAAATTAGAGGCTCGAGTATACCCATAGGTGCCTTAGAAGAAAATTCCAGATATTTACTGCTGAAGCAGCAGCTCTAAGAGCCAGTGACACATAGCTCTACTCTGTACACATGTGGGCTTCATGAATCTAACTGACCTCAAGGCAACTGGTTAGTTGGCTGATTTCAAACTTCCTGAAGGAATTGATATCTTACTTTTCTACCTCTTCTAGCTTATTCAATGCCATCTACACTTCTGAGCAGGATATTGCTCCTGAAGCTTACCCTCAGCTTGTTGGCATAGCTGTCTTCTCCTTCATTTGTTGTTGTTACGTGCTGTTAAGTCACCTGTGACACAGAGCGATCCTATGTACAACAGCCCTAAACCCTGCTCTATCCTGTTCCAGTATTATTGCCTTTGACACACCTACCCCAATTACCCCAGTCAGTGGATCAGTCCATCTCATTGAGAGTCTTCCTCTCTTGCGCTTCCAAGCATGATGTCCCTCACCAAGACTGGTCCCTCCTTGCAACATGTCCAAAGTATGTCAGACAAAGCTTCAGAATCCTTGCCTCCAAGGAGCAGCCTGATTTCACCCTCTCCAGGGTGAACCTGTTCATTGTCTTAGCAGTCCATGGTATATTCAATTCTCTTTTCCAACACCACAACTCAAAGGTATCAACTCTCCTTCTATCATCCCTAGTCATTTTCCACCTCTCTGATACATAGCAAGTAATTTCCAAGGCCATGGCCTGAGTTGGGAAAGTCTGCTGTCAGAGACCCCACCTTTCACTTAGCTTCCTCTTTTGTCTAGTGGCAAGAAGCTGCACTGAAATCCTGAAGGCATGGAGTCTGAATCCACCAGCTGCTCCATGGGAGAAGGATGGGCGTTCTCTTCCCGTGTGATTAACAGCCTTTGAAAATTCACCAGAGAGTCAGCTATGGTTTGGTTCTGACTCTACGATACACAGCAACAACAGCGACTTGCCTTTGGGGAGCTCTGGTAATGTAGTCTGTAGGGAGTTGTGCTCCTAACCCAAAGGCAGTTCCTCTCTGGAGGTTTGAATCCACCAGTAGGTGGAAGATGGATGAGCTCCTTTTGTGAAATTTACAGTCTCCCGAAAATCCAGTGGAGGGTCAGCTAAGAGGTGGTTGGAAGGTGTTCACCTCCCCAGGCAAAGGGAGATGCCAGTATTTTAGAAAATTCCTCGGGTCTTCTCTAGCAGCCCAAGAGAATGCTTGTCACAATAATGAACACATTGAGTAACTGATAATTTTCTTATCTGTAATCCCCACTGGACTGTGGGCTGCTGGGGAGCAGAGACTCCCCAGCTCATCGCTGTACTACAGTATATTGCACAATGTTCTGCATAAACCAGTGACTCAACATTCATTGAGTGCATCAAGTGTCTCTCTTTATCCTTCCCCCCCTCTTGTATTTTCTCTGTTAGCATATGTAACGTATACAGACACGGATTAAGTTTTGAATAATCTAACTGCCTTATTTGCTCAAACTAGACCATACCCAACACGCTTTAATTGGAATACCCAGTCCTTCCAAAACCCTGCCAGACATCATGCTGTGTAAATAGACACAGGTGATTGGTTCTAATCAAAGCCATTAGGGTGGTTCTGGAACGATCCTGCTGCCATATGCGGCTAATTATGGCAGAAGTCTAAATGTTGGGTGTTAGCCAATCTAAATAGCATTAGCCTGAGAAATCTGTATAGGACAGAGAGAGAAAGATGGCACAGTGCATGGACCTGAGTAATGGTAGCTAGCACGTCTACAATATTAACTAGGAGCTGGGGCACTCCTCTAAGCTCATTTGATAGAATAACCCACTTGTCATAATAGCTTTCCCAGTGAAGTACTGCTCTTCTCTGCATTGTGTAGGTGAGGAGACTATGGCACAGAGAGATGAAGCTACTTGACCAAAATTATACCGCTGGTATGTGGGGTGGGGGTGGGGGATCTCAGCTGGAACTAGGCAGATGGGCTTCTTCATGACACAATGGTTAAGGGCTTGGCATAAACCCATCAGCCACTCCCTGGGAAGTACTACCTGGTAGGTCTGCTCCTATTTTGATAATTGTTGTTGTTGTTGTTAGATGTCATTGAGTTCATGGCAGCTCTGTGAATAAAGGTTTGGAAACTTGCTCTTTTGTGCATCTTCCTGAAAGCCTGTGCCACGTTCAGACTCACTGTTGGCAGTCACTGTGTCAATCCATCTCACTGAGGGTCTTGCTCTCTTTGGATGACTCCTATCTGTCCCACCGTGTTGTCCTTTCCAATAACTGGCCCCCTTCCAGACAGCACGCCCAAAGTATGTGAGAGAAAATTTCACCATCCTTGCCTCTAAGGAGCACCCTGATTGCACTCCCTCCAAGACAGAGTGGTTTATTCTTTGGCAGTGTGTGGGTTGTTCAGTACTCTTTGCCAAGAGCACATTTTTTTCTTTCAGTTCAATGAAAGAGAGACTTGAGCCATGGGGCTCAGAAGGAGATCAGCTGCAAGAAATGAGGGAGCCAGTGAAGAGGGGCTCTTATTTGATCTCCTTCTTGGGGTGCAGGTTGTTGGTGTGCTCACACTTCTTCTTGTGGCATTTGACAGCACGGGGGTGCAGGCGAGCATAACACTTGCGGCAGATCATCTTGTCACAGTTAGACTTCTGGGTGAGCTGATACAAGGAAGGCTCGATAATACCACTGCGCAGACGCAGAACCAGCTGCAGGGGGACTCTTTCTGGATGTTGTGGTCAGAGATTGTACAGCCATCCTCTAGCTGTTTATCCATAAATATCAGACGCTGCAGGTCAGTGGGGATATCCTCCTTGTCTGGGATTTTGGCTTTGACTTTCTCAATGGTGTCACTGGGCTCAACCTTAAAGAGTGATGGTGTTGCCAGTCAGGGTCTTCACAAAGGTCTGCATGTCTGTCTCTAACACTCGGCCACCTCATTGAAGAGAAAGAGGGCGACCAAGAACACAATTTTAAGGTGTTCATTCTTTCATGTTTTTCTTTATTCACTGTCCAGCTTTCAGGTACATAGGAAGCAATTAAAAATACCAAGGCTTGGATCAAGTGCACATTAGTCTTGAACCTCCTTTCTCTTTACCACTTTAAAGAGGCCCTTGAAAATAGGTACTATTAATGCCCATGGTAACAACTGTCAAGAAATCAGAATATGTGTTGCACTGAAAGAATCTGCTGTCCTATAAAGATAACAACCTAGAAGACCCTATGGGACAATTCTAGAAAACCCAATTTTAATTCTAGAGACTCTAGAGGGATTTAGGATCACTGTCAGTTGGGACCACCCTGAAGACATACAACAGAGACAGGTTCCAGATGATTCGTCTTTGCCATGCTCTTCTACTTCATGGGACTGCGCTTCGCCTGATGGAATTTTGTTAGTTGCCATTACGTCAACCCCAGGTCACAGTACCTTCATGGACAGCAAAACAAAACATTGCCTCTTCCTGCACCGTCTTTGCGATTGTTGACGTGTCACCGCATCCCACTGATGGGGTTGCTTTCTTCTGCTGCCCTCCCACTTTACCAAGCGTGATGTCCTTCTCTAGCACTAGCTTCCTCTTGATGATACATGCGCAGTGAGTGAGTCTAGATCACCAACATTCTATGCTAGGTTTTCGTTTGTGAATTTTTGATGCACTGACAGGCCTTTCTTCTGAAGCTGTCTTAATCAGGACGCTCCACTGAAGCCCGTCCACCATGGATGACCTTGCTGGTTTTTAAAAATACCAGTGGCATAGCTTCCTGCACCACAGAAGAACACAATACAGTGAACCAACAGAGATGTGGTGACTCTGAAGTAGCAATCACATTAGTCAATGTTCTCGTTAGTATTCTGTTCCTGCTTCCTGCAGTTCATTCTTAGAGACCTAACTTGAGCCTTGCAGGCAGAACATACTGTCAGCATTCTCCATCTTATTAGGGAAGCAATTTTCAAATGCTCAGTTTATCAGGTTCTCTTTTCTCTCTTTCAAATGTACATAGGCATACAGGCACACACATCTCTCAAGAAACAGAGAATTAAGACCCTCTCATGAACAACTTACTTAGAAAAATGCAAAAGAAAATGACTGTGAATGAGAACAATGCTGTTGTTCCTAGAGGGCTCAGCAGAGGGAATTCTGTGCTTAACAGGAGGCCCAGCTCCCCTGAGCTCTCGAGAAGAAAACTAGAATGTGAAAGCATCCTTCTTACATACTGACAGGACTTAGTGAATGAGATAGCTTTCTTCAGCCCTAAAGTTTTCAACTTTAGTGTGAAAATGCATTCATTAGTGGCCTCATGTTTAAAAAGGCGATGTGGCCCCCAACATCTGCAAGCCTGATTTGATGTGTCCAGGCCACAGAGACAATCTGCCTCCCCATCCCCAAATCAGTTGTTTCTACCAAAGTTCTCTACAGAAGACTTTCTTAATACTTCAGAGACAGTATCCAGAACAGTAAAGACTTGATAACAATTTCTATATTGCCACTTTTTCTTATCTGACCTAAGAAACCATCAGAGCTTAATAATAATGATGCAAATAAAAGTGCTATCAATATATTTGAATGAGTCTTTCTGAAAGTATTGTTTCAAGATCACAGGATCACTTGACAATGTGTTGTTGACTGTTGTCTCCTGTTAGTTTCAACTCATGATGACCTTGTATGCAACAGTAGGAAGCCTTGCTCCTCCTGAGGCATCATCAGCAAGTTCAAGTCCATGGCCCTGGCCTTTGATTTGTGTCAGTCCCTCTCATCAAGAGTCTCTCATGCCCTTGTTGGTGCTCTGTTTCACTAAACATGATGCCACCCTCCCTACCCAACCAGTCTCTGCTAATGATGAGTTCAAAGCAAGTGAGTTTGCCATTGTTCTTTTGTGGGTATTGGCTAGTTTTTGTTTTGTTTTGTTTTGTTTTATTAAGCCCTTCATCCTCACCCCTCTGCTCCTCCCTTCCCTCATTAGATTTCCATACTCGTTCTACAACAATTGTCTTATACAGTATTTGTTTTTATGAAACTGAGTTTGTTCACTCAGCATAATGCTTTCCAGTCCCTCCCATGTTCAGCAGTAATTTACAAAATCATTGCTCCTGCGTGCTGCATAGTATTCCGTTGTGTGAATGTACCATAATTTCTCAATTCATTCCATTGTGGTTGGGCATTTGAGCTGTTTCCATGTTCTTGCTATACTATAGTGAATAACGCTGCTATGAACATTGGTGTTCACGTCTCAGTTTGTGCTTCAGTTCTTATTTTCTCGAGATATATTCCAAGCTGGATCATATGGAATTTCTGTGTTCATCTTTTTGAGGAAATGCCACACTGCCTTCCAGAGTGGTTGCACTATTTTGTAATCCCACCAACAGTGCATAAGAGTTCCAATCTCGCTCTGCTAAACTTTGCTAGTTTTTGTAAGAAGATAGCCAGGCCTTTCTCCTTCTCCTGTCTTAGTCTGGAAGCACCTGAAATCTGCCCATCATGGATGACTCTGCTGGGACTTGTACCTATGGTGTGATTTCTAGCATCATCATCAGCATGTGAGCCACCATAGCTGGAGTGCAACAAATTGACAGACAGATGGAGGAAATACTGTTGTTAGAAGTACCAAATATGAGCTGGATCCTAGACCTAGTGAATCAGAAATTCGGTGTGTAGAACTCAGTAGTATAAGCTTTAATGAGTCTTCCTGATGATTCTGATTCAGAGTAAGTTTAAGAACCACTGGCACAGAGAAAAACAAAGGATATTTCATGTATAACAGTAGGAGCTCTGGTGGCTTAGTGACAAGAACCTGCACTGCAATTCTGAAGGCATGCAGTTCGAGGCCACAAGACGCTGCATGGGAGGATGGACAGTCTTGTGATTGAAGGTCTCTGAAAACTTGCTGTGGGTCGGTTCCAACTCTACAGTAGACTGCAACAGCAGCAAACAACAAAACCCAAGTAGAAGGATGCGAAGAATACTCTTAAGTAGTCTGCCCTTAAGGACGTCTAGGCTGCCATCACCAAGAATTGTGGTTCTTAAATATCAGATGTGGAGCTTCAGCTAAATTACCAGGAGCTAGACATTAAGTTGCAGAGAAATTGAAGCCATCCATTTATTACTGACCCCAGGAAAACCCCTCCCTCGTGAATAAACCATCATTTGTCCACTGATCAAGGCAGGCAGGATGTGGGTGGAGGCTAATGATTAATTCCAGCGGCTCATATTTGGAAGAGCTCAGCTGTACTCGTTTATCTCAGCTGCCTTATTGAAGTGACGGTGATATTAAAACTGTGAACATTTTGAAAGCTAATTCAACCAGCTGACTTTTATCACCCAGGGTGAAAGGATGCACTGAGAGACGATAAAAACTGGGGCTCTGGTCACATTCGAGTGTTATTGCTTTTGACTGGGGCCATAGTAAGTAAGACTTGCAGAAGCAATGTAGACAGTGTAATTTTTAAAATTAGTCACAAAGATCAAAACATCAAAAAGCAAGAATGATTTTCTGTGCATAAAAATTTATCATTTCAGGAGTAATTAATTTGATAAAGTTACTCATTAGGCTCGTGTATCATTGTGTCTAAAATAACTTTAGCTTCTCTTTTTGAAGAAGCCAGTATGAATTCTGAAAGTTACATACCTAATTAGGTCAGCATATAAGTAACTTGCCTTTTCCATGATGTTCTATTGAGAATACTACTTATAATTACCCTCTCCTAAAATCAGATGTAGTTCTACATGCAAGATTAAATAGAAATACATTATCTAACTCGGGAGCAGCACTTTCAAGTTCCCAGGGCCATTGTCCAATGTTGTGTGAATTGCTGGAGTTGCCAGGTGGCTTTGAATTGACCGTGATTCACAGCTACTTTATGGACAACGGATTTCCCCTTTCACTGACACTCTGCTTTCCCCTGTGTGATGTTCTTTTCCAAGGACTGACCTCTCCTGACAGCATGCCCCAGGTATGTGAGACCAAGTTTCACTTGCATCTAGGAGCACCTTGGGTGCACTTCCTTCAAGATGAATTTGTTTGTTTGTTTTTGGCAGTCCATGGGATACTCAGTACTCTTCTCCAACATCACAACTCAAAGGCACCAATTCTTCTTCATCAGTTCTAACCTGGATAGACCATTAGTGTCCCTCAGTGTTATCTGCTCCTTCTGATGCCCATAGTGTGCTTTAGATCTTCAGTTGCTGTCGAGTCAGTGCTGACACTTGTGTTACCCTCATTGATGTAGAGTAGATCGTTGCCCCATAAGGTTTTCAATGTCTGTAATCCAAAAGTAAATGACTTCTCAGATGCTTCTTCTGAGCCACCTCTTGGTAGACTCAGCCCTTCACTTTTGGTTAGCAACTCAGCCAGTTAATGACTTGCATCATCCACATACTTTACATATAGCTTTTATCACTTCCTTTTTCTTAGTCAGGGCTGCCTGAGACCAAAAGATTTCTATAGAGCTGGAAGCAGACGGGTAAGAGGCCGTAAGGCTCACAGCACCAACTGTGTCTGACCCAACATCATGGCTCAGTGTCTGTGGAAGAGTTCAGCTCTTCCCCCTGAGGCACTAGCCACAAGGCCTTTCAGTCTGTTTCAAGTTGAAGAAATATCTGATACTTGAAAAGAACTTTAAACTAGCCTTTCTTCTGTCAGACTGTCCTCAATTAGTTGAGGAAGAACGATTTAAGTTGGCTCTGACCTCACCTTCTAGTCTTGTAACCTCCGGTCAACAGGCAGAGAAGTTTGAAAGAAACAGTATTAACTTTTGAACATCTTCGTTATGCCACTCTCCCCTTCCCTGGCATCTGTTTAAATTATCACAACAGTTCTTCAAGTTAGGTACTATAGTAATCTTTAGGTGCAGATGGGGAAACAAAAACATAGAGATTAAGTTAACTCTCCAAGTCCAGTTGGACCCATGGTAAAATATCTCTTTTGCCACTTAAAGCTTGTGCAAATTTGGGCAAAACATTTAACCTCTACAAATTTTTATTTCCTCATCCAACTTCTTCCTTTAGCCCTAGTTGTTAATCTACCTTCCAGTAATCTGGGTATTTACTACTGGCTCATGTTTTGCCTGATGCTATGGAAGTTTGGCCGTTTTGCATGTGGATGCCAAATAGTCACAATGATACGTCTTCCCTTGACCACCCATTAGGCATAGGATGCTGCATATGCCTCCTACTCCTATCTGACTTGGAATTTACAGATTAACAACAGAGTTTATGGTTATTGTAATGTCATTCCAGGACCAGCAGTATCCAGCATCACTTGGAAATAAATCAAAGAAAGCAACCAGGCCATGGCATTTTCAGTTGTTTTGCGAGCATCTGAAAGTTGAACAATGAATAAGGAAGATCAAAGAAGAATTGATGCCTGTGAATTATGGTGCTGGCAGAGAGTATTTAATATCCAATGGACTGCTAAAAGAACAAACAAATCTGTCTTGGAGGAAATGCAACCTAGACACTCCTTCGAGGCTAGGATGGTGACACTCCTGGCAGCCCCTTGTTTGTTCTCAAATAGAGCTGGCACCATAGGACCGTCAGTAACCAAGGGGGCTTAAGTAGATAATCCATGCCTCTGGTTGACTTGAACCTCTGCAAAAGAAGCAGTGGTAACATGGGAAAGCTAAATCTGACTTCTACCAGCTTCATTAAGGGGACTGTCTGCATCAGTAATGTCCATAGCACCATGCAAATCGCTATATAGTCATACATGCTACCCAACCCACATGATTCTTCATCTATTTTTATCAATCATTGGGTCCAGTGTTCATTGCAAGACCCACAGATTTTACTCACAGTTGTGGGGTTTATTAAGGAGATATGTTGGAGAGTTAGAGAGGCAAAGAATATCTCAGTACAAGCCCTGGTTTGATCCAGCGATCCCAACCAGAGTGTTGTTGTTGATGATGATTGCTGTTGAGTCAAGCACAACTCATAGCAACCCTATGAACAAAAGGCTGGAAGCCTTTCTAAAACTGTCATCATTTCTCAAGGTTCATAGAGTTTCCAGACGCATATTGTTTAGGAAATGGATGCCACAATTCCTCAATTAGTCTATGTTCAGTTCAACAGCATAAATGCAAGAAGCCTCTGTTTCCTCAATCACCAGGCAAACTTTATCTCAGAGCAGTCATAAGTTAGCTTTTCATTCAATCATCCACCAAGCAAAACCTTTAACTGTGGGTGTTTCTCAGAGCAATTACAAATCAGCTTTTCTTTTTATCATCCACCAAGTAAAACCTTTAACTGTGGCCTTTATATCCAGAGTTACTGTGGTTACTTACACCTTGCCACAGGCTCTTCACAGCAGTGCCACAATCTCTCCACCCTCTCTCCACCACAGTTGTCACCTTTCTCACAGTGTTGAGAGTGCTCTTTTACATTGATCTCTCAGATGTTGATGATTTGCAAGACTGTGTGTCCACAGTGAAAATAGCTGGAGACCATCTTGCCTCCCAACAGAGGCTAATGCAATGGCTAGAAAAGCCAAGTTTCAAGCTCCAAACTTTTGGTTAGCATCCAAGTACATTAACTATCTCCACCACTCAGGCACTTCCTGTGTCTTTTGTTGTTGTTTTAGTGTGTCGTGGACTTCTCATAAGTATATTTGAATTATCTCCAAGCTTCCTGAAATGTATTGACAAAACCAAAACCCAAACAAACAAACAAAATAATAAAATGCCTTTCACCTCTTGCTTCTGTCTTCTCCAGTTAGTGAATGTCTGCTATTCTATGATAGATGAAAATCACATTTCCCTTTTGAAAAAGAAGTGTGATTCTCTTCCATTCTGTTTTCCCCCAAGGATGTTTGGAGAAGCTATGAGGAAAGTTATACCTGAATATGTATAAGTGTTATTTATTAATAAGAAATTATAATGGAAGAGATGAGCTTTGGAGAACCCCACCTATCGTGTCATTCATCCTTGAATGCAATCAGCTGGGCATTCAAAAGGGGACAAGTAAGAACAGACAAGGCCAACAGACTTCCAGTTGATGTATCTGTATCACATTTCTGCTGTTTGACAAACCACCCCAAAGAGAAGGCATGAAACAACCACGGGTTATTGATGCAATGTGTATATGAGATGGCCATTTGCCCTAACTCACCTGGGCAGCTCTCTGTCCCGCAGGCCTTTCTCATGCATGCACACTCAGCTTCTGTTGTTTCCTCTTTTCCTTTCCCTCTTCTTCCTCTTTTTCTTCCTCCAGCTCCTCCTTTGTTAACCTTTCTTGACTTTATGATACTTTGGACGTTTTACCGGAAAGTGCTAGTCTCTGGAGATAGACATCATGTTTCGGAAAAGTAGAGGGTCAGAGAAAAGGAGATGGAGTAACACAGTGGTTACAACAAAACCTGTCCAGAATCCTCCCTGCCACTGAAGTGTCAGTCATCCCAAAACCATGAAAGGCTCCTCAGGGAAGCTCTGCTTCCTTGCAATTTCTGTAGCCTTCCTGCTGAGGATCACCCTCTGTGATAGTATGGAAAAGGAGACCTTTAAAAATCTGCATAGAATAATTACTCTTTCTAAGGAAAATCTCGAGAGCTCTGGTGGCCTAGTGACAAGAAGGTGCACTGCAATCCCAGAGGCACACTGTTCAAATCCACAGCTGCTCTGAAAACCTGATGAAGTGTCAGCTATAGGTCGGTTCCTACTCTTTCATACAAAACAACAACAAGGAAAATTAGCTGTCAGGGATTTCTCCAGAGTACTGAATAGCAATGATGTTACGCTAGAGACTAAGGTGCACCTGATATAGGCCATGGTCTTCAAAATTACTTGCTATGCATCAGAGAGATAGACAATGACTAAGGATGATAGCAGAAGAATCAATGTCTTTGAGCTATGGTGCTGGAGAAGAGTATTGAATAAACCATGGACTGCTAAGAGAAAAAACAGGTCTGTCCTGGAAAGGGTAAAAACCATGTTGTTTCTTGGAAGCCAGGATTTCTGGCATACTATGGGCATATTGCAAAGAGGGGACCAGTCTTTGGAGAGGAACATTATGCTTGGAAGGGTAGAGGGACAGCACAAGTAAGGAAGACCCTGGATAAGATGGACTGACTCAGTGACTGGGGTAAGGAGGGTAGATGTGTCAGAGATGGTAACATTGGCTCAAGATAGAGCAGGGTTCCGAGCTGTTGTACAGAGGGTCGCTATGAGTCAGAGGTGACTTGATGGCACATAACAACAACAATAACAACAGAAATTTTACTTAAAGGCAAGATGATTTGTAAATGGCATGTCAGTAAATATCAGTCTAGATGCAGCAAGCTGAGGGCTGCATTGACATTTCAAAGCTATATATATTCTAAGCATCAAGAAAATTATGCATAAAATGAAACAAAGATGAATATACTCATGATCTGGACTTCATAAATTAATAGTGACCATTTGCTGGGAATGTAAGTATGTACCTGGTAGTGGAATCCCTGGGTGGTACAAATCATTAATGGGCACAGCTGCTAAGCAAGAGGTTGGCAGTTTGAGTCCACCCAGAGATGCCTCAAAGAGAGGCCTGTGATCTGCTCTGGGAAAATCCACCTTTGAAAATCCTGCAGAGCACAGATCTGCTCTGACACACCTGAGTGGGAGTTGGCTCTGGAGCAACTGGTACTTGTATGATGCAAAATGTGCATAATTTTAGTTATTCTCTCAGCCAGGCAAGCAATATTACCATTTTGTATATGTTGAAACTGGGCTCCAGATATTGTTGCCGCTGTTGTGTGCTGTAGAGTCAGAACTGACCCTCCAGCAGGTTTTCAAAGGCTGTCAGTCACACAAGAGGAGATTGTCCATATTTCTCCCTCAGAGAAGCTGGTGGTTTTGAACCACTCGCCTTTGGGTTGGCAGCACGACTGCTTAGCACTGGTTCACCAGAACTCTGTAAAGATCATGTAGGTTAACTTCTCCAGGCTGTAGAGAGTGAGGATACAAATTCACCCATGTCTGACTCCAGACCCGGGGCTCCTGACTGTTAGAACACATGGCTTTTTTTTTTTATGTTCCATACTATAAAAGTAATTATGAGTAAGTGTAGAAAAGAAGTTTGCTTCGTGAGTGCCAGCTGACAGCCTTGATTGACTAAGCCTCTGTCCCTGAGTGAGAGCCAAGATGATTACAGCGCAAATGAATCTGCAGTTTCTCACAGGATCTAATGACCGTGATGCTGCTTAATGAAGTAGAATGTATTATTTACGTCAGATGATTATTGGCAATTTTTAAAGTGTAAACAAGACTTTAGTAATGAAGTTGTTTATTAGCTACATCAGTTCTATATTAAATTACATGTGCCGATCTGGGGTGTGGTTTTGGGTATTGGGAGGACTTTTTCCTGCAGGATTGTCAAATAATAAATCATTATGCTTCCCAAATTATGTCCCCAGAATCTATTCGCTCTCTTACGTTTTCATAAGTGTCCCATAAACAAAAAGAGTGCCATGGTGAAATAAATCTGCACAATTTAGGGGTAAAAGAAAAATATAGAGGTAATCAACATTTGGAGTTTGTTTATTGCAAGACATACCAAAGCCTTTTCCATGTTGTGCTGTGCATTGTGATTCTCTAAGGTGGCAATATAATTCTCAGTGGGTGTTAGCCATACTTATTTGGTGATGAGAAATACTGAAGTACTTGATCGCTGGCAAGTTTGGTCTCATTTATTATTGATCAGTTGTAAATGTCCGCAGAACTATGACGATCTCTGCCTCCACTCCTGAATATTATAATGCTTCATGTGTTTTCAGATTCTTTTGTTCTTCTAAAAATATGTTGCATTTAAAAAAAATTATTTGAATGAAAGTATAGAAGGAAGTTGGGGTTTTCATTCACGCATTCCACCTCATCTCATTCAATTGTTAAAGCATGTCCTATTCCAGATTTTTAATTGCCATGCACATAATAGCTTGTCATTCATTCATTTCAGATTGCCTTCCCTTCACCTATTTCAATTCAGTGTTCCTTATCTATCCACTCTTTTTTTTTTTTCTTTCTCCATCACTGGTCTAGTAGCTGTCTTATTTTTATATCAGTGGTCTTATACACTGTGTGTTCTTCTGTGACTGAGTTATTTCACTCAGCATAACGTCCTCATCCATTTGTCTAATATTTCACGAGGTCTTTATTGTTTTTCACTGCTATAGAATACTCCGTTGTGTGAGTGTACCACAGTTTCTCTATCCATTCATTTGTTGATGGGCACCTGGAGAATGTATAGAGATTGGAACTCTTACACATTCCTGGTGGGCATGTAAAAGTGGTACAACCTCTATGGAAGATAATCTATCATTTCCTAAAAAGAGTTGGAAATAGAAATACCATTTGATACAGCTATTCCACTACTGGGAATACATTCTGAAGAAATCAGAGCTGTGACACAAACAGAAGTATCCACATCCAAGTTTATCACAGCATCATTCACAATAACGAAAAAGATGGAAGTATTTGGATTTTAAATGAAAATGACTGCTTTAAAAAAATGAGGATGCATAAACACCTTCAATTTTAAGAAGAGCTGTGTGCTCCCTCTGGTTCCGGAGACCTCGTTTATAGCCAGCAAAAGTGGCTTTGCAGCAAAGCCTCCCAGCCATCTTTGTGGTTCAGAAGTCCTGCTGCCGGGAGGCCTTCACTGGCTCCAAGATGGTGGGGAAAAAATGAGGATGCTTCCTGTTTATCTACCTGAAGCTAAATAAAAACATAATTTATATGTGATATTCTTAAAATTCAAGAACAATAAGTTTATATATATGTATATGTGTATGTGTGTGTATGTATATGTATGTGTGTGCGTAAGGAACCTTGATGACATTGTGGCTAAGAGTTTTCCTGTTAATAAAGATCCAGCAGCTAGGCCACAGGAGAAAGATGTGGCAAACTGCATTTGTAAAGATTTATAGCTTTGAAATCTTATGTTTTTTCTATAGAGTCACTATAAGCCAGAATCATACCAGGGTAATAGATTGTTATATGTGTGGGTGCATACATATACATATACATATACATATACATATACATATACATATACATATACATGTGAGTGTATATGTAATACATATATGTGTGTGCATATATCCATATGTCAGCAGATGTTGTTGTGTATGTAACATTTAGTCAGGACCAACTCATATCTGACCCTCAGCGAGTTTTCAGAAGCAGTTGATCGCATGGGAGGAGAGTGCCCATCTTTCTCCCACAGAGCAGCTGGGGATTCTAACCATTTGCCTTTGACTTGACAGCACAATTCCTTACCACTGAGCCAGCAGAACTCCCTATGTGTGTGTATAGATACATAAGTAGGTAATGTATAGTAAATGATGTATTAACACTTGGGTATTGCTTTATATTTTTGGAGTGTTTAGTATAAACCTATGGGGACGTTCTGTTCCACCTTGCAGGATTACTATGTGTTGGAATAGACTCAACAGCAGTGGCTTACTTTATCTAAAGAATTTTCTATATCTAACTTAATCCTTTTACAACCTTTGAGGTAGGGATTTTTGTTCTCACTTTCCAAAGACCGCAGCCCCAGAGAAATCAAACTACTTAAGCTTCTACAAATACTAAGCAATAATGTTAGCATCTCTAAATCTGAAAATTCATACTATATCTTATAACAAAATAACCTAAAGGAAGAATGAAATAATATGATAGAAAAGTCACCATTTAAGAACACATTTGATGAAAAGATGCCCATTAAGTGGGGAAGAGATCATCTCTTTAACAGATTCTTCTGACAAAACTAGATGTCCATATGCAGAAAATAAAATAAAATTTCTATCTCGCACTTTATGCATAAACTAACTCTGGGTGAATCAAAGGCCTAAATGTAAAACCTAAAACTATAAAAACCATGAAAAGAAAACATATACAGGCCAATTTTAGGGCCCTAGTTCACGACATTTGTTTAAAAAATAATGATGAATCTGTGAGATACCTCAAAGTATGTATGAACCTAGAGGACATTATTCTGAGTAAAATTATTGTTGTGGTGTACCACCAAATCAGAACCAGCTCATAGCTAACCTTCCAATGGGTTTTCAAAGGCATTAAATCAGGAGGAGATTTCTCATCTTTCTCCCAAAGAACAACTAGTAGATTCAAACTACTTGCCTTTGGATTGGCAGCACAGTTCCTTAACACTTAGACACCAGCGCTCCTTGAGTAAAATTAGTCAATAACAAAAAGACAAATGTTACATGAGACCATTGCTGTGAAAAATCAAGAAAATATTTACACACAGAAAGAAAAACTCTTTGAAGGTTGCCAGGAGAGAGAGGACATGGGAGAGTAAATAAATAACTAGATGCTGGATACGCATTGACTTGGATATATGGGAAAGGCAATATACAACAAGAGAGAAGTCAGCACAGAGTCACCAAATTAAAGGAATACACTGGGAGGAGCAATAAGCCATGAATGAAACATAGACGCTTAAGCTGAACAGAGGTAGGAAGGCAAATGGGCCTATACTCATGAATATATGTATGTGCCCATATGTATATGTGTGTACATTATTATGTACCATGGAGTCAGAACAAACTCATAGCTGACCCTCCAGTGAGTTTCCAGAGGCTAGATTGAATGGGAGGAGATTACCTATCTTTTTTTTTTTTTTAGATTGCCTATCTTTTTCTTTTTGGAGCAACTAGCGTAATTGAGCTGGGAGCCTTTGGGTTGGCAGTGACCCTCTTTACCCACTAGGCCACCAGAGCTTCCTGCACTGTGGATGTTTTCATGTGTATATAGTAGAGCATACAAGTGTCAATGTTAGAAAAATTTTTGGACCATAGACAGATACCTTTAAAGAATGTGTACTTGAGCCCTGGGGCCTCAGGATCATAGCCTTATGGGGACACCAAAGTAAAGTGGCATATCATAGTCCACGAAGACAATATTCTACATCCTGATTTGATGAATCTTAAAACTTTCCGAGCAGCTATCAAAGTGGAGACAATTGGTCTCTCCCTACCAGTAACAAAGAAAGGGGAAGAAAAATCAAAAGATGCAAGGAAACAATTAATCTAAATGGGCTAATGGGCCACGTGATCCCCAGCCTCCACTGCTCTGAGACCAGAAGAACTAGTTGGTGCCCGGTCACCACTACTGACTGCTTTGAAAGTTGTAACTATGTGAAGTCCTTGATAGAGTGTGAGAGAGATGTGGAACAAAACTCAAAATCATAAACAAGATTTACTGGGATTTTAAATGGTTCTTACATACCTATCAGGCCTGAACTGAATTTCCTTCAGTGACTCAGCTTTCAATCAAATAGTAGACAGATCTATTAGGTGAACAGTAGCAATAATTAGGTATCCATTCCTTAGGACAGTTAACCGTAAGAGATAAAAAGAGCAGCATTTGCAAAGGAATAAAGCTCAGAAGGCCACAAGGGATAGAAAAGCAAGGCACATGAAAGGAGTCAATACAATGTGGAACTGGAAGCAGTGTGGGGATTGCAGTCAAGGTCAAGAAACCAATGCATACGTGAATTTTTTAAAGGAAAATCAGTTTACTCTGTAAACGTCCACAAAAATAACAGTAAAAAGTATATACAGTGAAGTTGCTATTGTATAAATATAGGTTTGGAGAACAAAACACTGGAGGGAGCGAGACACTAATTTGATAGCATTTATCAGTGTCAGAGAATTCAGAGATACTCATTTTCTGGGAAATGTAGGCCTATTATATCTTAATTAAAATAACAAACCAGCATTTCTTCTATAAGAAGAAAAATAAGAAAGCATATTTCTTATTAATTAAATTATTATCATAGTAAGAGGAAATAATGTTCCATGGAGGCATTTAGCTCCAAAAGATGTCACCAAAAATGAAAATTGATGGTAAACAATGGTTGCAAACTAGGTCGACACCAGGGACCAAGGCGAGCACTGGGCAGTGGCCCATGAGCAAGAATCTCGCCGTTTGGAATTGAGTTGCTTATTTTTCACGTTTTTTCCAGTGCTGCTTATTACGTGTAAAACTGTGTTCTGTTGAATTTTTTCCTCTAAATTTGACATTGTCGTGTACCATCAAGTCGAAACTGACCTGTTGCTGACCCTCCAGCTGGTTTTCAGAGACAGTCATTCTCACAGGAGCAGATTGCCCCTCTTTCTCCCACAGAACAGCTGGTGAATTTGAACCACTGACCTTGGCATTGGCAGCACAGCTCCTTAACACTAAGTCACCAAATGTGATTTGTGATATGTGATTTGTGGTACCATTATGAGTTCTGATGAGCTGCTGCTTTGGTGAATGATGCTCTGACCTTTTACTCGGCAAGTTAATCAAACTGAGCTTTAATTTTCTCATTTATGAAATGGAGATAATGGAAAAAAATTGAAATAATGAAAAAAAGGAGAACAAAAACGGCAATAAACCCCTTAGTGTAATAACAAGATCGATACAGGAGGAAGGGCAGAAGAGCAGGAAAAGAATGGATAGATAATGAACACTGCAGTGGAATAGGGGTGAGGAAAGGCGTACTGAAAGGAATGGATGATTAGAAACCATGTGTGTGACAGTTAATAGCCTTATTAAGGGGTTGGGGGAGGGAGGAAAATGTGCATGAATTAATGAATAGAAATACAAAAAGATACACAGTTTTAAAAGATTGGTAAATGAATAACCACCATATACTTAAGTTCAGCATGACCGCAGGGATTCTTGGAATGGTGTACCTTGAGTGACTGCTGACTGAAAGATTGGAGGTACAGGTGTGCCCAGAGACACTTTGGAATAAAAGGCCTAATGATCTACTTCTGAAAAAAAAAAAATAATCCCTTGAGAACCCTTTGGAGCACAGTTGCCTGGAATCATCAGGACTTGATATCTACCGATTATAAGGATCTAATTGGTTATAGACTAAAAATATTGTCACTGAATAGTTGGAACTGACTCACAGTTGACCCTCCGGTGGCTTTTCTGGAAGGTGTAGACAGAACGGGAGAAGACTGTCATCCTCCTGAAGAGCTGATGGCATACTGAACCTGCCAGGGAGATGTGGTCTCTGGGTGAGTGCTGCAACTGCCTATAGATACTGCATCACCTGGTTTTAAAGAGCTCCTCAACTAGAGATAAGGAACATATATAGTCTGCTCACCAAATTAAAAAAAAGTAATAGTTCTTAAAATTTGACTGAGGCCATTTTCAGAGAGATCATACTGTTAATGAGCCCAAGAGATAATAAAACAGTTAGCCATCTTACCATTAAAGATGCATTAGTCTAAAAATCTGAGCTTGCTTTAGAAGTAGGTTGATATGGTGGTGTTGTTGTTGTTGTTGTTGTGTTGTACCATTGAGTTGTCTGTGACCCAAAGCAACCATATATACAGCAAGCAGCTCTGAAGCCTGCCCTGTCCAGAGCCAGTCTCAGTAATTCTGTCACACCTACCCCCATTGCCCCAGTTACTATATTAATCCATCTCATCTTGAGTCTTTCTCTTCTTCGCTGCCTCTCCACTCTTCCAAGCGTAATGTCCTTCTCCAAGGACCAGCCACTTCTGGCCACATGCCCAAAGAATGTGAGACAGAACTTAAGAATCCTAGGCTCCAAGGAGAAACTTGGTTTCACCCTTCCAAGAGTGACCTATTTGTTTTCTTGGCAGTCTGTGGTATGTTCAAGACTTTTCTCTAGCAGCACAACTCAAATGCATAGATTCTTCGTCTGTCATCCTTAGTCATTGTCCAGTTTTCTGATGCATAGCAAGCAATTACAAAAACCATGGCCTGGATTAGGCACACCTTAGTCTCTAGACTGACATCATTGCCCCCAGACATAAATTTTATCCAAACAAGAATGAATTCTATCGAGTTATATCGTCCTTAGTACAATAAAGAATACAAAACCAAAGGACATAATTTGCCCGGGGATAAAACTCAGAAGACTGGAAGGGAGAGAGTAGAAGAATGACAAGAAACATGAATCACAGCGGGATGCAGGTAGGAAAAGTATTGTTACAACACTGGGACTGTAATAATGTCATAAAACAAAACTAAGATAACAGAGTTTGGTGGGCGGAGGGAGCTGGAGTGAAGGAATTAGGAAAGATCCAGTGGAGACCTGAAAAGAAAGGGTAATAGTAGCCATATACATCAATGGTGATTAATTTTTATAAAACACAGTATGCATGAGTGATTGTTTGAAACACAAGGTGAGTTTAGGAATGTGTGAGATGCAGTGTAACGGAATGATACACAATGTATACAAGTTTTGTTTGCACACTAATATAAAATAAACTGGGTAGAAAAAATTGTGTATGAGTGGTTGAATGAAGAAACCTATTTGCTCTGTGAATTTTCAATAAAATCACTGGGGGAAAGGGTTTGTTATTTAAAGAAAAAATGCACCAAAAAACAAAAAAAAAAAACAACACCAAAACCCAACAACAACAGACCATAGGTCAGGATGTCTGTTTCCATCTGAGTATATTCAGCTTATTTTACAAAGAAGGGAGCTCTGGTGGCCTGGTAGGTAGGGAATTACACTGCCAGACCCAAAGCAGGCAGTTCAAATCCACCAGCTGCTCTGTACGAAAAAGATGGATAATATCCAAATCATTTACAGCCTCTGAAAACCCACTAGAAAGCCAGCTATGATCTGGTTTTTATTGACAGCATATAACAACAACATGCTATCACACAAGAGACCAGATAAGTTTGTTGTTTTTTTTTTTTTTATTTTAATGAAAAGGCAACAAAAAGTAACTTGAACAACATGAATTAGCCTGCCTTGTGAGAAGGAATATAGGGTTCTTTAGGGAAACAGAACCAGTGACATGCATGTGTGTATATGCTCATCTATGTATGTTGTTGTTGTTGTTATGTGCCGTTGAGTCTCTTGCGACTCATGGCGACCCTATGTACAACAGCCCTAAACTCTGCTCTGTCCTGTGCCAATCACACTGTCTCTGACACTCCCATCCCCATTACCCCAGTCACTGAATCAATCCACCTCATAGAGGGCCTTCCCCTCCTGTGCTGTCCCTCCACCCTCCCAAGCATGATGTCCTTCTCCAAGGACCTGTCTTTCCTCACAACATGTCCAAAGTATGTTAGACAGAGCCTCAGAATCCTTGCCTCCAAGGAGCCACCTGGTTTAACCCTCACCAGAATGAAACTGTTTTCTTAGCAGTCCATGATACCCTCAATACTCTTCTCCAGCACCACAGCTCAAAGGCATCAATTCTCCTTCTATCCACCTTAGTCATTGCCCAACACCTATGTATGTAGAGTGAAATTTATTTTTAAGGAATTGACTCATACAATTAATTATAAGATTGTTGTTGTTGTTAAGTGCCGTCAAGTGGCAGGCGACTCATAGCAACCCTATGAAGAAGAATCCTCGATGCTTGGGTGCCTTTCATCCTCTCTCCAGGTTCATAGGGTTTCCGGAGGCAAGCTATAATGGAAGTGGATGCCACTCCTCCTTCCAAAATTATAAGATACAAAGTACAAAATCTGTCATTCAAGCAACAGGTTAGAAACCTCCTGGCTCATGGAGGCTTGCAAGCCTGACATCTCTAAAACAGTCCAAAATCTATAACTCAGGTGGTGGGAAAAGTACAGGGAGAACGGGAGGTAGAAAAAGGGCTCTGCCAGAATATCTAGTCATAGCCTACAGGCATCTCTAAGGAGATGCTCCTTTTCATTGATTGTTTGCATTACATTATGTTATGCAAGGTGATTACATTGCATTAATTGCAATATGTTATGGAAGACCAGTGCTTGACCAAACCATTGGGAAGTTAACACAACTGTCTAGTGAAATTGACACATAAAATTCACCATCACAGAGTATACATGAAATACAGACCACACGTGTCCTTCCCTGATCCGCTCACTACAAAACAAACAAATGTCTTTGAAGTGTTGAAAGTAAGACAAGCTGTCAAAAAAGCATTTGAGTGTCCTTTGTTCTGTGACGGGGTTTTCTTTTGTTTTGTTTTTAAAAATTGTAATTTTAGTGAAAGTTTACAAAGAGATTGGTTTTTATTCATTCCTATATAGGCATTTTCCTCCCTGCCTCTCCCCTAATTCATTTTGTAAGGACTATCCTGTTCCACATTGTTGTTATAATGTCAGTCATCCATTCCTTTCAGATTGTTTTTCTTTTTGCCTGTTCCAGAGCAGTTTTGATTGTCTATCCATTCTTTTCCTGTTCTCGCCCTCCACCCGCCATAACCATCCTGCTGTTATAACAGGGATCGTATGCAGTATTTGCCCTTTTGTAACCGAGATATTTTGCCTTCCAGACCCTTCGATTATGTCTTCCCGACCCCTCCATGTGTTTTGTTTTACAAGTTCATTGTTTTTGAATGCTACATACTATTGCATTATGTGGATGAACCACAGTCTCTTAACAACTTACTTATTGATGAACATTTGGGCTGCTTCCATCACTTTGCTATTGCAAATAAAGTTGCAATAAACGTAGATGTACATACATTTATTTGTGTCACAGCTCTGAATTCTTTGGAGTATGATACCAATAGTGGGATAGCTGAGTCAAAGTATATTTTTAGTTTCATAGGAAAATAGAGAAACGTAGAACAATGGAATATATTGAGAACCCAGAAGATAAGTAGTCAGGTAGGGAAATGACAGCCTCTTTAGCAAATGGTGCTGGCAAAACTGGCTATCCATCTGCAGGAAAATGAAGCAAGATCCACATCTCATGCCATACACAAAAAGCAGCACAAGGTGGATCCGAGACTTAAAGGTAAAGCCAAAAAATATAAAGATAATTAAAGAAAAAATTGGAAGAAATCTAGAGGCCCTGATATATGACACAGATGTTGTTGTTGTTGTTGTTGTTGTTGTTATGTGCCGTCGAGTCGCCTGCGACTCATAGCGACCCAATGTACAACAGCCCTAAACTCCGCTCTGTCCTGTGCCAATCGCACTGTCTCTGACACTCCCATCCCAATTATCCCAGTCACTGAATCAATCC
>NW_006399983.1:3590174-3675501 GCF_000299155.1 Elephantulus edwardii
AAATACATTTTTAAGAGGCATAAACGCAGGTTATATACCTGGATTTCACCTGTTGGCATGCATAGGAATCAGATCGATTACATATGTGGAAAGAACCGCTGGAGAAGCTCAATATCAGCTGTGAAAACTAGGCCAGGAGCTGATTGTGGAACAGACAACTACTCATATGCAAATTCAAGCTAAAGCTGAGGAAAATTAAACCAAATCCAAGGCAACCAAAATATGACACAGACTTTTTTTTTTCCCAGCAAAAACCCACAACCAGGAGATTATAAAACAGATGAATGGGACCTTTTTAATGACCAAATCCTTTTGTGAATTAGAAAAAAGAAAAACCCAACAAAACAAAACACCACCAGAGCTTCTCCTATAGCATGAAAAGGAAGCTCCCAGGCTGGAGATTCCATATCAAGTTTCCCGCCATCGCTTTTCTGCCCTGCTGGGTCCACAGAATGGTGGTTAGTCAGACTGGTGCTCGCTCCTAAGCGTCTGTAAACTCTTAAGGTTTCTCCTTTAGAATGTGGCTCTATTGAGAATGGGGTGGTGACGTCCAGTGAGTGGCTGCGAGTGGGTGAAGTCTGTGATTCTGAGCCTTTGTTTCCCCAGAGAGTCGGAGGCCCCAAGTGTAATCAAAAAGGGCTCCTTTCTGCTGCTGAGTAAAGACTGGGAAGAAGCCTCAGGAAGAGGGACACAGGGCGTTTGGTCCCTGAGAGGCTGTTGGGTTTGGCGGACTTGACCCATAACCCGCAGTGGGAGCAACCTTGGCCTCGGGGCCACCAGGTGTCAGCAGCCCCTCAGGTGTGACAGTCCAGCACCCCCATTGGGAACTCTCCTCAAACCACAGGCTTTAGAGCTTTCTGGGCTTGAGTCTGGTGCCAACAGTGAACCTCAGAGCTTCCTTATTTGTAAATTTCGTACTTCCTCAGGGTGATATTGAAGAGTAGAAATAACATAAAGAGCACAACATGTGGCCCAAGGTGCTCAACACATGTACATATATATCTGCTTATGAAGTAGCTACTCCCTACGTGTACTTTTAAAAATTTATTCTAATCTGTTAGAAGTCTAATACGTAGAGCAATTTTATGTTTTCAAGGAAGCATTTAGTTGTGAAGTATTTAAAATATAAACTTTATAGCAATTTTTGTCACAGGTATATAAATTTATAAAAAAATTTTTATAGATTTTTTTTAAAAAAAGGAAGCTCCCAGATTGGGAAAAAATACTTGGCAATGACATATTTGGTAAGAAGGCTCATACCTAAAATACATAGAACACTTCAGTGCATGAACACAAAAAAGAAAATTAGCCGATCACAAAATAGTCAGAAGATATGAAAAGACACCGGTTTTCAAAGCTAAAGGTCAGATGGCCAACAAACACATGGGAAAAAATGTTCAAAATCATTAGCTATTAGATGTAAATTAAAAAAACAATGAGCTATCATCTCACCTCAGCAAGGATAGTAAAGTTCAACAGGACAGCTAACATACTGGCAAGGATGTGGAGAGATTAGAACACTACCCTGCTGGTGGGAATATAAAATGTTATAACCACCATGGAAAGCAGTCTGAAACTTCCTCAAGAAGTTGGGAAAAAATTAATTATTGTTACAGTAAGTTTTTAAAAAAATCTTTGACTAGCTCAGTGTTCAAGTAATGATGGGACTAGTAGTTGTACTGGCGGGTGGCTGGGATTCTGCTCCAAATCCCGTACTGGGAAACATATTTTATCATGGTGGTTATTTTTCCAGTGTCAATCTTGTACTTTACTTTTTTGTCATGAGAGACTTCTCTATTTTAGATTTCCTCCCACTTTCTCTATTAGTTTTCTTGCATTTCATCCAAGTCTCCAGTCTGGTCTTGACTTCTGGTTCCACTACTTAATGGCTGTGTGATGCTTGGCGTGTTTCCTAACACCATGTGAGCTATTTCCTCATATCCTCCTCACTTTGCAGATCCTAATATGCTCTCTAAAGATGTTTGTTGTGATTATTATTACTCTGTCCCTGCCATCCTCATTTTGGCAGAAGGCTCGTCCCTGGTTGAGATTGTCAGTCACTGCAGATGTTGATAACACTGATAGAGAAGGACTTGCCTCTCTAACATGCATCTTCACATCCTGGGGTTTGGGATGAATTTCTTTTTTCCCCTTTTAGCTACTTCCGTCTTGTTTATCTGATCACTAGAGATCATTTCGTTTCCATTCTATCTTTGTCTGCTCAGCAGTTACTACTAATTGGGGTGCTGCCTGTCCCCACTCCCTTCGCCTTTACTAAGACATGGGAGACTGCCAAGAACTTCAAGGAGGTGATTGGATCACAAGGCTTAGCAAAAAGAGCAGAAAAAACAGGACTCCAGAAAGGAAGACAGACAGAGCTATCTGGGTGGGGGGGGGTCAGGATAATTCTAGAGCAGACACTCCATTGTTATCTCACTGATTCCCTTAAGAAGTGTGACGGAGCTATATGAGAGATGAGGGAAATGTATTGATTCTTTCTTCCTATGACTACCTATTAGCTATGACTAGTCAATCACAATGCTCTTTCTTACTAGAGTCGGTCTCAGAATTTTGAATGCAGTGGATAAGACAGTCACCCCCACCAATGAATCACTATTATGACATGTGGAAGCATGTTTGTTGTTCTAATCCAAAAGTATAGTTCAGCATATGTTGTTGTTAGGTGCCATGGAGTCGAGTACAACTCATCGCAACCCTGTGGAAAAAGATCTGAACCCTGTTCTATCCTGATCCATCCTCACACTTCATGATGCACTAGAGCCCATTGCTGTAGTCACCATTGCAGTCTACCTGATTGAGGGTCTTCCTCTCCTTCACCGACCCTCCACCTTTCTAAACATCATGTCCCTCTCCGAGGAATAGCCCCTCCTGGCAATGTGCCCAAAGTATGTGAAGCGAAGCCTCATCATTCTTGCCTCCAAAGGGCACCCTGGCTGCCTCTCTCCAAAACATATTTCTTTGTTCTTTTGGCCATCCATGGGGTGTTCTTGGAAAAGAACACTGAACATCCACTGAGTTCTACATATAGAACCTAGGGGTAGGGGAAGTAGCTTCCTTTCATTTTCTATAGCTGACAGACAAAATGGTTAAATTTTGAACTCTAAGAGATTGTAAATGGCTCCCCTAG
Organism: Elephantulus edwardii; assembly: GCF_000299155.1. Classification (NCBI taxonomy): domain Eukaryota; kingdom Metazoa; phylum Chordata; class Mammalia; order Macroscelidea; family Macroscelididae; genus Elephantulus; species Elephantulus edwardii. Next base: position 3,593,323 of record NW_006399983.1, read on the forward strand.
CCATTAGCTTACTTTGCCATGTGGGTGGGCAAGAATATTCAAATAGGATGTGTTAGCCTATCCACAAGGGATTGGCTAGTCTCACGAGTCCACAAAGGAGTGGCTAGTCTCACCATTAAATTGAGCGGTTCCAGTCTCAGAACCGGAAAATCTTCACCAAAGGAGAAACAGGAGTTTCTTAAGCCAGCTGGACCTACAGCAGCAGCCAGGGCTGAAGCAGGGAACCAGAAACCTGACATGACACAGAGCTGACCTTGGGACCAGAACCCGAGCTAAGAGCCTTTGCTCAGGTGTGTTGGAGGACTGTGGGGTGAGGGTGGGAGAGCCGTGATCGACAGGATTGAGAGCTTTTGTAACACAGGCCTAAAGCAGCAAGGCTCAAGGCCCAGGTGCTTGCGAGTACATTTCAAAAGCTGTCCTAACTGTATTCTGTTACTAATCTGCATTATAACCTTTTGATTGAGCCAGGTTGGGTAGAGGTGGGGGAGAAGAAGTGTGATAAAGTCCAACATAATAATAAATAACTTATAGATTTAATTATTCTTTTGAAGAAGGTAGTATATTGTTGTTGGACTGTGATTTGGTGACTCTGAATGATGAGATCAGAACCCCGCCCTTTCCTGCGCCGTCCTCCCAATCTCCTTCTTGGTCAAGCCCACTGTTGCCGTCTTGTGTTAATCCATCTTGTTGAAAGTCTTCCTCTCTCTAATCCTAGTTCCTCTTAACAACATGCCGATGGTGTGTGAGACCAAGTTTCACCGTCCTTGCCTCTAAGAAGCACCCTTGGTTGTATGTACATCCTCTGGTACAGACTTGTTCTTTGTGGCAGTCCATGGGATATTCAATAATCTTCCCTAACACCACACCATAACTCAAAGGCATCAATTCTTCTTCTTTCATCTCTAGTCATTGTCCAACTTTCACATGCATCATAAACAATAAAAAAAATACCTGGAGGAGTATACAGAAGTGGAAATGAACCAGGGAGAAGTGGATCTGCCCGTGTATTCCATTCCTGCCTCCTCCTCCCTGGGTGACCTTGAATAGTAAATTACAGTGTTCTTTATGAATTTGTCATCATGTTCATGATCTGATTTGGAGCTGTTCATGGTTCCAGTAGTGACCTGGAAAATGCACTGGAAAGTTCATCTTCTCCCGCCATCACACAGGTTGATTGAGCAAACCATTTAACCCTTCTGACCTTCAGTTTTCCCCTTCCAGGTAGTGTAGTTAACAGAACATACCCATAAAATCATGCTGAGGATTCAGTCAGACCATGCATGTAAAAGTACTTTGCAAAAAGTCCAGAGAATTACACAGCAGTGTATGAGATTTTCTGTGAACACATGACATTTACTTTGCACTCATGGAATTTTCAGGTTTGCAGACATTGGAAGGCTATCAGATAACTCACTGACTCAAACACAAGGCTATATACATCCAGGCTCAGATAATTTGCAGGATTCCAAGGAATATTAAAAAAAAAAATCAAAAACAAAAAGAAACAAAAAACCCATCCGTTTCCATAGCTGACCCCATGTATTTCGGGATAGAACTGTGCACCGTAAGATTTTCAATTGCAGCCATCTTTGAGAGATAGATCACCAGGCCTTTTCTCTGAGGCTCTCTGGGTAAATTCAAACTACTAACCTTTTAGTCAGTATCCAAGCACCTAACTAATCATACTACACAGACCAAGAAGGCCCAAGAGGGGCTATAACATGCTACAGGTAAAACGTGGCTGGGCACTGCTGTTTCCACGGCACCTTTGCCCTCACACTGGTTCCAGACTGGGATTCACTGCTATCGCATAAATGAATTCTAAATTGTTACTTACCTCTTTGCATCATTTGCTCTTGATTCCTAGGTGAGATCAGACAACTGACTAAGCTTGTACTTTGGTCTCCAGGGTGCTTAGTGAGGGAGTGTCTGACCATCCTCAGTTTGCACAGCTAGAAGACTATGTCCTGTCCGTCCTGGAACCTGCCCACATTGGAAAGCTATTCAGAAGTCAACTTCAGGCCCAGAAGCGTATGTGACTTCATCGGTGGCCACAAGTTCTGGTTGGCAGGGCAGAATCTCAGAGTCGTCTTTTCAGGTCCTCATTCCCCTCATGTCAGTCGGTTCAGTCCTTTAACAGTTATTGAATATCTCCCATGGACCATGCACTGTGGTGGGGTCCCTCCAGCTCTCATATGCTGAGAGTTTATGATTAAATGTTTTAGTATAGCATTTTCCTGGTGATAAATTACTGTGTTGAGAACATTGTTTTCACAATAAAATTTTAGAAAGCCTTAAATTTAAAATGGAGATTACTATCAGACACATCCTGCAGATTCAGCAGAGAGGCATGGCTGGGAAAGATAATTTGCTCAACAAAAATACGGAGGAAATAACTGCACCAAAGGGATTTCTCAGGCCCATAACTGTCCACCATTAAACTTTATTATATAAATCAGAGTTGGGGTTGTACAGTTCAAGGACTTAGAGCTCAGAGCATGGGTCTCGAGTCGGCTCCCTTCTGCTCTGTCTATGTCTTGCTCTGTTTGTCGTCTCCATGCTCTTTCTCCACTTGGCTCACATCCAGTCCAGTATCATCAAACAATGTGGTTAATAGATGGAAAGAATGGAAGCCTTGATGGCCATCTTTTTATTAAAATAACTGGTATACCTTCCTCTCCCAGTCATTTTTTTTCTCATCACATTATTATAGCCTGATTCGAGGACACAGCTCCCAGCAGATGAGTGGCTCGGCCTGAATTCCATAGAAAATGACCCAAACCCCAAATCTATTTGCTACTGAGTCGATCTCAACTCATAGTGACCCTGTAAAATGAAGCCAGAAACATAATGGTATGTGTCTCCTTGGGTTGGGCAAATGGCTAATGAGCTTGGCTGCTAACCAGGTGGTTATCTGCTTGAGTACACCCAGAGGTGACTCAGAAGAAAGGCCTGGCAATTTGCTGTCCCAAAATCAGCTGTGGAAAACCCTCTGGAGCATAGTTCTTCTCCAGTGCCTATGCGCTCTCCATGAGTCACAATCGACTTCATGGCAATTAGTGTTTTAATATTCATAGGTGAGTACAAGCCCAGGAAAACTAGTCTGGCTAACGAGAAAGGAGAATGAGCCAGGAGTATAAGGGATTGTATCACAGCTTTTACAAAAAGCACAGCTGATTGCACAATCTCAGGGGGTGATGTGCCTGATCACTCACCTCTGAATTGGAGAAGCTTTTGGCTGTCATTGGTCAAAATTGCCCCACATGACATCAGCTCTCCTGCCCTTCTGGATTTACTTGCTTTCAGAGGCCACCTAGCAAGCCAAGAATGTAGGGCAGCCTCTGCAGCACAAGCCACACCCTCAAGCTGAGGCTGTGTTGGAAATGACCCAGTAGTGTTCCCTATGTCTCCATTCCTTTGTCCCCATGGGGCCAAGAGAACAAGACACTGCATATGTCAAGAGGGTCTTACCATGCCTTATGTCCTCTTAGAAACAGGAGTGTCTTGGGCTGAAAGGCAAGAGATATGCAGAGTGAAGCACATTCTCTTGTTTCTAAGTGCCTCAGTCTTAGAGCAGCCACCATGGAGACTCAAGCCAGCTAGGCAAGTGGAACAGCACCAACAGGGAGATAAAAACCAAGTTCCCCTCTACACTTATAAAAGTGCACGTGGAGCCACACAAGGGTCATTTGTTGTTATGTGCTATCGAGTTGCCTGCAACTCATAGCGACCCTATGCACAGTAGCTGTGAAACCTTTCCTATCCTGAGCCAGTCACACTGTCTCTAACACACCTACCCCCATTAATCCAGTCATTGTGTCAGTCCTTCTCATCTAGGGTCTTCCACTCCTGCGCTCTCCCTCTACGTTTCCAAGTATTATGTCCTCAACAGACTAATCCCTCCTGGCCTGTGCCCAAAGTATGTATGAAGGAGTTTCAAAATCCTTGCCTCCAAGGAGCAGCTTAGTTTCACCCTTTCAAAGACAGACCTGTTTGTTTTCTTGGTAATCCATAGTATGTTCAAGACTCTTCTCCAGCACCACAACTCAAAGGCATTGATTCTTGTTCTGTCACCTTTGTTCATTGTCCAGCTCCCTTGATGAATAACAAGTAATTGTGAAGACCATGGCCTTAACCAAGCGCACCTTAATCTCTAGACTGATGTTCATTGCAGCATTTTGAATAATAACTAAGCTGTAGAAACCATCGAAATATCTAATAGCAGATGAATAGTTAAACAAAACATGGTGTGACCTCACATTATAATCCACCATAAAGAGAGGTTAAGTTCTGCTGGAGGCCACAGTATGGATGAACAGCATGGGTGGAAGAGAGCAGGGAGAGTTCTTGCTTAGGGGAATTTATGTTGATGGTGGTAGAATGACTTGGCAAAATGTAGCAATATATTATAGGGTATTATGATTATTATAAGAGTAGAGTCTGGAATGAAAGTTGCAGCGTGGAGTATACTTGGGGTGGGGACGGGGGGCTGCAGGGGGGTTGTATACCAATGAAGGAATTTTTCTTTCACTTTTTAAAGAGAAGAGTGAACTGGGGGTTTGGTGTGGGGGCGGGTAGAAAAGTGCAACAGTGAATGAATGGAAATCCAAAATCTCTGTAAATGTTTGTTAAAATTAATAATAATAAAAAAGAATAGTTCCACATCTTGAAGTATGTAATTAATGGTATGTAGAAGTTGTTGAGTTGGTGTTTGTTTTGGTATATAAGTTTTTATCAGTAAAAAGTATCCATCAGGAACAAACAAAAAAAATATAATTTTGTTTAAAAACAAAAATAAAACTGCTATACTTGGTCCAGGGGCTCTTGTGGAGACTTAACCAGCACTGTCAACAGAAAATCATGGCCAAGTGTATCTAGGGAGGTACTTAAACCGGGCTGAGCACACTAAGATAACCATATCAGTCTTTTCACTAAACCTGCTGGAGAGATGCCAAGTAACCAAAATATAAGGTGGCAAAGGAAAGCTCTAGCTTCCAGAAATAAAGAATTAAAAGCACACCAGTAAATGCATGAGCTGGCTCTGTAGCTACTCTGAGAGGGTAGAAAGAAGTGACTTTTGATGCAAGTAATCTACAGACCCAATCTTTTTTTTCCTTCCATACAAAGGAAAGACACACACTTGGGCCTGATCTAAGTGGAAAGCGTAAAATCAAGATCCTCAAAGGAATTGTATTCTTAGCACCAATGGGGGGCGGGGGATATTCCTGTCAGCACAAGGCAGTGACAAAGTAGACTTTGTCTCTCATTGTCCACATCTCTGGTTGGAGAAAAATCTGCTTCTGATAGATTTGCCCCAGGACTGCTTTTCTTAGACAACTTGAGTCTGAGTTTATCTTACTGGAGAAGCTTAAGGAACCACCAGTGTGAAATATTGTGTAAAAAATATCCTAAACATTGATTCTGAGACAGTGATAGTCTTAGGGTGCTGAGTAGAAGGAGGAAATATGCAGGTAAAGAAAACCACAGGACTTGTGAAGGAATAAAGAAATTCTCACAAAGATTGGTTCACTATAATGCCACAGAAAATATAGCACAGTTAGACTGTCTGAACTTGAACAGAGCAATCTAACAAAACTTAAATATATGTATTTAGAATTGCTGGAAGTCTAAATAAAGGGATTTAAATTACTAATTAAAAAAATTAAGAATAACTTGGAGGCAGGAAACGTTGAAAATAAAAAAAAAATTCAACTCTTAGATCTGGAGAAAGTAGTAACTGGAATTAAAACTCAGTAGACGGATTAAACACCACTAAAGAGAGAGTTGTGGTGCTGGAGAAGAGTGTTAAATATACCATGGACTGCTGGGAGAACAAACAGATTTGTCCTGGAGAGGGTGAAGCCAGAATGTTCCCTGGAGTCAAGGGTTCTGAAGCGTCGTCTGATATACTTTGGACGTGTTGCAAGGAGGGACTGGTCCTTGGAGAGGGACATCACGTTTGGGAGAGTGGACGGACGACACAGGAGAGGAAGACCCTCGATGAGGTGGATCAATTCTGTGAGTGGAGTGGTGGGAATGAATGTGCTTTAAACAGCGAAGGTGGCACAGGATAGAACGGCGTTTAGGGCTCTTGTACATAGGGTTGCTATGAGTCACAAATGACTCGATGGCACATAACAACAACAACAAAAGAGAGAATTAGCCACATGGGAAAAAGTATGTTGAATGCAAAGAGATATATGGAATTATAAAAGAAAGAAAGTATTATATGAAATTACATGAAAGAATTTAGAATGTGTGAATTACAAATACATTGAACAGGAGTTTTAGAAGGAAAAATATAGAAAGAATAAAGGGGAAATTACATTTGGGTAGTATTTTCTTGCATTGATGAATGACTAGAATCCACACATTCAAGAACTACCATGACCTTCAAGCAAGAGAAATAATTAAAATAAAAAATCACGGTGAATAATTTTTAGCAAATAAAAAGTAACGACAGGCTACTTACACAGGGACACAATGGAAAGGCAACCAAGTCTGAAAATACCCAATCATGTCAGATGGCGCTGAGATAAGGCAAATCACCATTAACATGAGGGTCTGTGACCAGCTAAACTATCACATATGAGGCTGGAGAAAACAGACATTTCAATACAGAACATAGCCCTATCAGCATGGATAAATCTCAAAGCATAATTCAGAATAACAAAAGAAATGCCGTTTATGTAATATTTTAGAGCCCATAATGAAGAATGTATTTTTTGTGAATTAAAAGTACAAAGCATTATTGAAAAAAATATAGTCACATTTCTATTAGATGTTACTGCTGGATAGCATAGAAGCGAAACAGAAGCAACAAGAAAGGGGGGTGGGAGGTTAGCTACAATTAGCAATGTATTGTTGTTGTTCTAATGGGCTGTAGAGTCACCTGCAAATCATAACGTCCCTATGTACAACAGCCCCAAACCCTGCTTTATCCTGAGCCAATCTTATTATCTCTGACACACCTATCCCCATTACTCCAGTTACTGAATCAATCCATCTCATCAGGGTCTTCCTCTCTTGTGCTGTTCCTCCACCTTTCCAAGCATGTATTGTTATTCTTTTAATAAAATATCTAAAAACCATGACAAATATTAGCATCTGTTCAGTCAAGGTGGAGCATGGAGTTTGTTATTTTACTTCTATAATTTCTATATGCTGAAACTACTTCATAATTAAGAAATTTAAAGAAATAAAACGACATCAAATAGGAAGAAGAGAGAATTGAAGAGCAAGCGAGCTCTGAAAGGTAACTGAGAACAAACCGGAAAGCTTGAAAGTCTATTCCCACGTGTAAAAAGTGAGTCATTCTACTGGGTAGGTAGAGATGAAAAGAGAAGCGATTGACCAGTGTGAGTCCTCTTCCCTTCCCTCACTTGTTGTGACTTGCCTGACTCATGGCAACCCTGTGTGTGTCACTGTCAAGCTCTGAAGGGTTTCCAAGGGCTCGTTATTCAGAACTAGACCACCAGGCTTTCTCCCAAGGCTCCTCTGGGTGCACTTGCAATGCTCTCACTCGCCCTTCTTTATCTGCACTGCCCAGGGTCTCTGTTCCCAATTCTTCATTCCGTTTCCTCATCTTTTCTTTAACAGGATCGAAACTGGTTAATCTCTGAGGATCTTTCCATTTCCCAGCATTCTTTTGTTCAGCTACCTTTGGTTTGCAAATAGTCACAGAGGCATTATGAAGCAAAACGTTCAAAGAGGCTTATACTAATGCACCTGCATTTAGTAACGAATCCTTTGGCTTCACACAATAGACAACTCAGGCCAAATTGGCTTAAATAAAGTAAGAAATTGCTGGTTTATGTATGATGACTAATTAGGACTAGGTTTTACTTTAGGCACAGCTGGATTGGGGGGATCAAAGTCCTACCATGAGCCCCAGGTATTTTTTTCCTTCCTTTTGTTGTGTCTTCAGACAATTTGGCTTTCTCCTAAGCTATCATGTGATAAGCCAGATGGTGGTTGTAGCCAGATGGTGACGGCAGCTCTACCTCTAAGTTTTCTGAACTGCAAGAAAAGCAAATTCTTTTTTTCCCCTCTCAAGTCCCCGTGAAGCCCTCATTGTGCCTCATTAGTTTTGATAAGCACTGACAGCTCATTGTGGACAGAGGGAGGGGAGAGGCGCACGGGTTGACTTGGCCTTTGAGCACACTTCACGCCACCCGGAGGCAAAGCTTTTTGCCTCAGTTGTACACGTGGAAGGTGGAAGAGCTCTGGTTCCCCAGAGAAACCAGAACTTGGTTACCAGCAAGTGAATCAATAAGTAATGTTGTTGGTGTGTACCATTGAGTCAGAACTGACCCATAGATGATCCTCCAGCGGGTTTTCAGAGGCAGTTAATTGCACAGGAGGAGATTGTTCATCCTTATCCTGCGGAGCAGCTGATAGATTCTAACCAAATGCCTTTGGGATGACAGTATAGCTTCTTTCCACTTGCCACCCTCTTAGCTCCTTCAGTAGATACAATATAACAGAAAGAAACGTTCACCACAACTTAGCACATCTTGGTTGGTTGGGTGTTGTTGTTTTTATTGGTTTACTTACAAAGTTCATATATATTATGTTTCACACTATTATGCATTATGTTTAATAAAGTTAATTTACCATTGAACCTTGCCCATCATTACCCTGTCTTTTCGCCCAGATCCTTCCCATTTCCTTCCTCTACTCCCTCCACCCACCAGGCTGTGCAAGCCTATGGTCTCACCCCTACTCATCCTCACCCCTGGCTCCCCCCTCCCACCGGAGTTCCCATACATGTTTTAATAGTTATCCTTCTATTTTTATAGTAATAATTTTATGCCATTACTGTAATGCCATAAATATTTGTCCTTATGAGACCGTGTTAGTTCACTTAGCATAATGCACTCCAGCCTCTCCCAGGTTACATAGTAGTTTTCTAAATTACTACTCCTGAGTGCTGCATAATATTCCATTGTGTGAATGTACCACAGTTTCTCAATTCATTCAGTTGTGGCTGGACTTTTGGGCTGTTTCCATGCTCTTGTGATGGTGAATAATGCTGCTGTGAACATTGGTGTACAAGTCTCTGTGTTTCAGTTCTGATTTCCTTGGGGTATAGTGAAATAGTTGGGTCATACGGAGTTTCTATGATCAGCTTTTTGAGGAAGTGCCAAACTGCCTTCCACAGTGGTAGTACCATTTTATAATCCCACCCACAGTATATGAGAGTTCCCACCTCCCCGCCACCCACAGTATATGAGAGTTCCCACCTCCCCGCATCCTCGCCAACATTTTGTTGTGCTGTGGTGGCTCCTGTGTTTCTGTGCTGTTGGGAGCACACCACCAATACTGTAAATCCCCGTGGCTTTACTCAGAGGTGACATGTTTCAGCAGCACTTCCAGACGTAGACTAGGAAGAAAGCTCTTGGGATTTCTCCCCTTAAGCCAGCCAGTGAAAACCCTGCAGATCACAGAGACCTGATCCACGATGGAACGTGGGGCTGCTCAGAACCAGGCAGTGTCTGATTCTGAGGGTAGGGGGGTGTGTGTGTGTGTGTGGTCTCCATGAATTAGGAAATCATGACTCACTGACTACGAACAGCATGTATGGGGGAGTCGAGTAGGATTGGAGGAGCATGTGCCTCTCCTTTCCACCTTGTCCGTTGACCTTATTCCAGATCGTCCATCTTCATCTGCTCAGTTTCTTCATCTTTCTTTCTTGTATACCCAGAAAAATAAAACAGTAAGAGTCATGTTGCAGTCTTTCATTATCCTGCAAGTCTGGAGAGACATGACTGGAAATTACTCCGTGTCATGTATTATAAGCTAGCAAGAGGCTCAGACCTCTGAGGAGAGGGACAAAGTGTTTTATGATTTCTCTGTTAGCCCTTCGGTTGAAAACACTCAGAAGCAGCCTTGTTCGCCCCCGTGGCCTCTTTGGTTTCTTTCCCCCTTGCTCTCCATGCCCAACCATTGTTCTCTTATTCCCTAGCCCATCCTTTATATTGACGACACCACCATGTTAACAAGTCCTGCCTCACCCCAGGCCCCTCCTCTTCAGAGTGAAAGACTTTTAAGTTATTAAATAAACTAACCAATTTAAAAAAAATAAAATCACAGTATAACTGGCCTGCCATGGGTTGTATTCATAAAATAAGGCACATGAACTAAATCTACAGAGAATGAAACAAAACAAAAGACTCAATTAATTTGCTGTCAAGTCAGAATTGACTCATAGCTGACTCTCCAGTGAGTTTCCAGGAGGAAATCACATGAGAGGAGATTGCCTCTTGTTCTCCCTTGGAGCAACTGGTGGATTTGAACTGCTTGCCTTTGGATTAGCAGCACAACCTCTTGTCCACTAGGCCACCAAGGTGAAGAAGACAGAGAACCTTAGTTCACCAGTACATGGAGTGGGTAAAACCCTCAGCAGGAAGTGCGCTGGCAGGCGTTCACAGCACCCTGCTCTTGAGTGAGTAAGACGGTGTGGCACAAACAACCATTGCAATAAGTTGTGACTGAAGGTGAGGACTAAGTGGTGATACGGATTATATCTTCAAGGAAGAATATGCTCTACCTGTCAGTGGATTCTGCAGCTAGCAGACTCACACTGAAACCTCTTCAGCACCATGCTGTTAGGTGCCATGGGATCAATTACAATTCATAGCGACCCTATTAACAACTGATCTGAACCCTGTTCCATCTTGTGCCACCTTCACAATCTCTGACACAGCAGAGCACGTGACTGCAGCCACTGTGTCAGTCCGTCTGCTTGAAGGTTTTCCTCTTCTGTCCTCCACCTTCCCAAGCATGATGCCCCTTTCCAATGAATAGCTCTCATAGCAGTATTCCCAAAGTATACAAGACGAAGCTTCACCATCTGTGCCTCTAAGGAGCACTCTGGCTGCACTACCTCCAACACATATCTGTTCTTCTGGCAGTTCCAGGGGACTCTCCTCCAGCACCACAGCTGACAGGCTTCAGTTTTCCCTCTGTCATCCTATCTCGTTGTCCAGATCTCAGCAGCATAGCGAGTGATTCAAAAGACCATATTCTGAGTCAGACGCACCTTGTTCCTCAAATGAACATCATTGCACCTTAGGAACAGCAATGTATAAACCTCACCTGATGGATGTGAGGGATGACTGGCGGCTGTGCATGAGGGGCACTGGACAGGGAGGAGACCTTGGTCTCCCGCATTTCTTGTGTTTATAGTAGTCATCTGTTGCTGCATAACCAGAACCGGGTGACTTACAGCAGCACATATTTACTGTCACCGTGTCTGTAGGTCAGAAATCCAGATGAAGCTTACCTAGCATGTATCTCCAGCTCACGGTCAGCACAAGGCTGCAGCCATAGAGCCAGCCAGTGTCAGCATTATCCCCTCGCTCAGCTGGCAAAGGATCTGTATCCAAGTTCACCTGGTCTTTGTTGGCTGGATTCCATTTAGTTCTGGGTATTGTCAGGATGCCACCCTCAGTCCCTTGGTACACGGGCTCCTCCAACATGGCAGTTAGCTCCATCTGAGGGGGCAAGAGAGACAGGCAGAAACAGAAACTACTGGGAAGATCAAACTCACATTCTCTTTAAAAACAAATTCTGGAAATTGTGTAATGATGAAAGAATTTTTTTAAAGAGAAGAGCAAACATGAGAGGGTGGGTAGAGAGGAAAATGTACAACAATGAATGAATAGAAATCCAAGTTTTCTGTAAACTTTTGTTAAAATCTCAATAAAAAATTTTTAAACAGAAAAAATATTTCCTCCAATGTTGTACTTTGAACATTTTCCAACATACGTTGTTTTTGTTGTTGTTAATGTGCTGTCGAGTCGCCTGTGACTCATAGCGACCCTGTATACAACAGCCCTAAACCCTGCTCTGTCCTGTGCCAATCTCGCTGTCTCCGACACACCTACCCCCACTACCCTAGTCACTGAATCAATCTACCTCCTAGAGGGCCTTCCTCTCCTGTGCTGTCCCTCCACCCTCCCAAGCATGATGTCCCTCTCTAAGGACTAGTACCTCCTTAAAACATGTACAGATTATGTCAGATGAAGCCTCAGAATCCTTGCCTCCAAGGAGCAGACTAGTTTAACCCTCTCCAGAGTGAACTTATTCGTTTTCTTAGCAGTTCATGGTGTATTAAATTCTCTTCTCCAACACCAAAGCTCAAAGGCATCAATTCTCCTTCCATCATCCCTAGTCATTGTCCCACTCTCTTATGTATAGCAAGTGATTGCAAAAATCATGGGAACATATAACAAACTTTAAATATTTTTATAACGAGCAATCATGTCGTTTTTATCATTAATTAACATTTACCTATCCATCCATCTCTCTGTCCACAACCTATCTTGGTACTCTTTTTAAAACAAAATTTATATATCAATTCTGTTTCTGGTAAACATTTCAGCACATGCATCAGCAACTAGAATTCATTTTTTTTTTACTTTGAGGTAAAACTTACATACAATAAATCACATGCATTTAAGTTTATACTAGCTATGTTTTGACAGATGCACACTCCTATGTAGTCATTGCTCCTATAAAGTTAATCCCTTATATTTTTTCTTTTTGTGTGTGTGATAAGTAATATATACATGTACCAACACATTTGCCATTTTAACATTCTTCACGCATACAATTAAGAGACATTGTGTTCATCATATGTTATACAGCTATCAGCTGTATCCATTTCCACATCTTCCCAATCACACTTGATGAAGCTCAGTGTCCCCTGGACAATAAGCCCATTTTCCTCCATCCTTCCTGACCTTCCCCCATAACTGCTAATAGATTTTGGCCACTATGCACTTGACAGTGCAGATATTTCATATAAGTGGCCCTGTACAATATTTGTCCCTTTATGACTAACTTCACTCAGCTTGATACTCAGCTTGTAGCCTATATCAAGGCTTCAGTTTGGAAATGGCATGGTTTTGCTTCTGCAAGTCATGAGGCCCAGCCCTCAGACAAGAGGAAAAGATTCCACCAGGGCCTGGATCTCAGGGGTGGGGACCCTGGGAACCATTGCAATAGGCTTCCTCCCAAAGGGTCCAAAGTCTAGCTGCCCAGCTAAACTTGGCCATTAACATATCAGTGTGTCTCATGGGAGCTGGAAGAGAAAAATCATCAGTCATTAAGTTGTTATCTTATGCTTATCCTTCAGGGAAAACATAATTATTAAATTATATTCACGGTGATAGTTACCTGAGAACAGGGATTTGAGTAGGAACAGGATAGAAGGGAACTAAAATTTGTTAATACCTGAGTTTTTCCTGTTACATAGCAGGAGGACGTTGGAGGAAACCATTACCTTTTTCACATTTTCAGGTGAAAAAAACCTGACGTGTCAAGGCCTATATGCTGAAGGCTATACGGATGGGGAAGGTGCATAGTGAAGATTGCAACTGGGTCTCCTTTGTCCTAAAATCATATTCTTCACATTATTCATTAGGATGGTTTGCCTGATTCAGATTTCTCCCCCCACTCTGATCTATGGCCATGCCACCCTGAACGCACCCGATCTCGTCAGATTTCTCCCCCTCTGGGACAACAGGACTAACTTTCTAGACTGCTTGGACTGGAGAAGACCCCTGGAGGGGTGTGCAGATGGCCTGTGTGTGACTACCAGCCTAAAAGTTGGCAGTTCAGACCCCCTTCCAGTGGTGCTGCGGAGGACCAGCTTGGTGATCTGCTTTTATGAAGATTACAGTCACAAGGACCTTCAACAGGTTGGGTTGACACAGTGCCTGCAGCAGTGGTTTTGAGTATATCAGAGATACTGAGGATGGCATGAGATAGGACAGGGTTCTGATCTCTTGTCACAGAGTTGCACTTGACTCAGTGGCACCTAATAACAAGAAGTAAGAAAACCCTTCAGAGCAGGTCTCCTTTGACACACTAGATCAACATGCATTGGAATGAACTCATTGGCAATGAGCTTTATTTTGTTGTCGCCATCTATTTCTTTTTGAGGTTGGGAAAGGCCATGGGGCAAGTTCTAGCCAATGGACGGTGAGTGGAGGTGAAGAGTATCACTCCCAGGTCCTCCTTCACTGGGGCTGAGCTGGGCAGCGTGGCGTCAGGGGATGTTAGACATCTGTTTCTGTACACAGTGGGTGGGATGGAATAAGAACCAGAGGTGAAGTGTGAACCCACCTCCTCTTGCTCTTACTTCAAAACAGCAGAGAACACACACAGAGCTGAGTGAGCTCCCTCCCTTCCCAGGCCTGTTCTGGCACATTCTGCACAGTGAGAGGCTTTGGAGAGAGGCCTAACTGAAGTGACAGCCTCTGTTCCTGGCATCTGGCTCCTCACTGAGAAGCCTTTGTTAACAGAATGAACATCTATCTGTTAAGCTAGTTTCTCATCAGCTGGGCCTGGGACTAGTTCACATGGGGTTGGGAAAGGAGGGTTAGAACTGCCTGGGGGAGGTGCTGAGCACAGAGGATTATGTAACCGAGGCACCAGCCTCTCCACCATCTTCTGTTGGAAAGGCAGGGTGCTTCTCTGCCGCCCCTGCCTGAGCTGCCAACCCAGTAATTTGTCAATCTGGCTTGACTGCTCTCCCCTGCGATACTCAACAGGAGGGCCCAGGGGGCTCCCAGAGTTAAACACTTGACTATTAACCAGTAGATTGTGGTTGTGGTGGTTGTTGTTGGGTGCCATTGAGTTCTAACAAACCCATAATTGACCCTCTGGCAGATTTTCAGAGACAGTTAATCACATTGGAGTAGATTGTGCATCCTTCTCCCATGGAGCAACTGGTGGACTCGAACTACGTGCCTTCAGGATTGTAGTGGAGCTTCTTGCCACTAGGTCACCAGAGCTCCCAGAAGCAAAAGGAAGGAGATTCAAAGTGAGAAGAGCATCAGAAGAATGTTCTGGTGATCTCTTTCTACTCTCTGTCTACTCTGCAGGCGGGAGGCTGCCTTGAGTAAGACTTGATTCTAGGCAATCGGTTTTGTATTAGGATTTTACTATTCTCTACTGAATAAGGATGACAGAAGAACTGATGATGCCGTTGAGTTGTGGTGTTGGAGAAGAGTACTGAATATCTCACGGACTGCCAAAAGAACAAACAGATATGTCTTGGAGAAGGTGCAGCCAGATTGCTCCTTCAAAGTAAAGATGACAAAGCTTCGTCTCACATACTTTAGGCATGTAGCTAAGTAAGGCTGAGCTTAGAAAGGGTCATCATGCTTGGAAAAGAGGGAGGGTCAGCAAAGGGGAGCAAGACCCCATAATGAGTCAGGTTGACATGGTGACTTCAGCAGTGGGCTCTAGTGTGTCAGAAATGATGAGGATATTACAGGATGGGGCAGAGTTCAGGCCGGCTCTTCATGGGGGTCACTGTGAGTCATATTGGACTTGACCTAACAACAACACTGAGAATTCTTCCAGTCTGGCTGTTGCTCACTGTGTGGGGCAATGTGAAACTCTAAGCATGAGTCCCTGCTAAGCACTTTCCCTGCAGACAACAGCAGTGGGAGTTAGTGGGGCAGGATCCACCATCACCACCAGGTGTCAAGCCATTCCAGCTCATGGCACCCGGTGTGCCAAGTAGGAATGTGCCCTGTAGGGATTTTGTCCTTGTGGTTTGGTTACAGACTAGCAGGTCTTTCCTTTGAGACGACTCTAGGTGGACCTGAATCTCCAGCCTTTCTTTTAGCTGCAGAGTGCCTTTGCTGTTTATGCCACCAGGGTTAGGATGCACTCCCCTCGCGTTTCTGGCCCTGCTATCCACCTCACTATCACATGGGGCTGCATGGCTGTATCCAGCTTTGCCCCAACATTGGGGACCTTAGAAAGGGAGTGAAAGAAGTAACTTTTCAACAACATATTAACCTAGTTCTTCTTTTCCTGTGGTCCTGACAGTTGCCTTAAGGACATTCAAAGTTTCTCATTTTTGCTTTACTGCCCTCAAGTGCAACCTTTTGTTTCTGAATGATTTCCTTATTTAAATTTCCACCAAGTTAATTTATATGCATCCTGCAGAAAACTCTGTCATAGATTTGTTCTGTATTCATCTACACATCACATCAGGTTTCCTTAAGTCCATAAACCCAAAGGATGATTGTGAGGTGCCGTCGAGTCTAGTAGAACTCTAGTAGCACCTGCTAATATATTACTTGAATGGTCCACATTAAAAATAAGCACAAAACAAACCCACTTTTCCTTGATCTCAGACTGATCTATGTTTAGGCTTCAACAAATGATGGCATTTGCATAATTTGTTCTGTTGTTGTCATTGTGTACTGTCGAGTCTGAACTGACCCATAGCTGACCCTCCAGCAGGGTTGTCAGAGGGAGTTGATCACATGGGAGGAGATTGCCCATACTTCTCCCAGAGAGCAGCTGGTGGACTCGAACCGCGTGCCTTCGGGTTGTAACACAGCTTTTTGCCAGTGGCCACCAGAGCTCCCTTGTTCTAGGGTTAAGAATTTTTTTCTTTTAATATCATTGGCTTTTTCAGTAGCCTCTCCCCCTCAGTGTTCTCATTTTATACATATTAACATACATGTTAAGTCCCTTGCCAAAAAGAGCTTGTAGGTTACAAAAACAATATACAGCGAATTTGATGTTATTGTTCTTAGGTGCTGTCAAGTTGACGACAACTCATTTTGACTCCTTGAACCGCAGATCTGAACCTTGCTTTCTCTCTTCCATCCTCACAGTTTACTCCATGTCCTAATTCATTGTTACAGTCACTGTGTCAGTCCATCTCATTGCTTGTCCTTTGACCCTCCACTTTTCCCATCATGATGAGTGTTTTCCAAAGATTGGTGCTTCTAAAAATATGCCCAAAATATGTGAGATAAACTTTCACCATTCTTAACCTCTGAGGAACACTCTGGTTGCACTTTCTCCAAGACAGACGTGTTTGTTCTTTTTGACGGTCCGTGGGATATTCAGTACTCTTCTCCAACACCGTAACTCAAAGACATCAGTTCTTCTTTGATCTTCATTATTAATTTTCCAACTTTCAACTTTAGTCATTGTTCAATTAGTGTAAGAGAAAATAAAACAGTATGGACTGACAGTGAAGGTCTGAAGTGACAATATAAAGTGCTCCCATGAAAACAGAAATTGGAAAATATAGGAACATGAGATGATATGGGTTATGGTACAGTAGGTTTGTTTTTCAAAATGACTTGCCTAGCCATTGCCTAGTCTTTTGCCATAAGGCTGAATAGGATTATGCTAATGACATGAAATTAATATGAGATTAACATCTTTTGGATGGGACTATGCTAACCAGTTTGTAGACTAGTTATGGGGGGGATTGTTCAGTCTTGCCATCTGCCAGGTTTACATTGAACAGGTTTAAAGGAAGAAGATAGGTAACATTGTTACCACCAAGGAAGAAGAGCTGGAGTGTCCTGTGTGGATCAGTTTAGACCTAGAAGTTACTCATAGACGGGGACCTAGGTGAGATCAGCAGCAGCAGTGCAGAACCAGCAATCCAGTGTGAGACAAAGCAGACCGGAAGCTGCCATCCCAGAAAGTCAGAACCACAGCCAGGGGCCTTTGCCCAGGTGTGCTGGAAGAAAAATGTAATTGGCAGGACTAAGAGAGCTTTGCGACAAAGCCGAACCCAAAAGGTGAACATCAGAGGGCCTGCCAGCACATTTGAGAAGCTTGTCCTGAATAATTGTGTCCTATTTCTCTCCTGGATTGTAACTTATTTTTAATACTAATTTATTTACAAAGTTTGAATACATTGTTTTTCACAAAAGATCCTTTCCATTTCCTTCACACACCTACACCCATCAAATTGTGAATGGTAAATTATTAACTGCCGTAATAAACTCCATAATTATGAGTATGCTTGATGTGACCATTATGTGATGCTGTGTGACCACTCCAACGGATTAGTGGAACCAATATTAGATCAGTTAGAGCCTTAGGAGAGGCAACTGGAGTTGGAATTGATAGAAAAAGGATGTAGAGTGTGGACGAATGTCTGAACTTAAAGGAATAGATTTATGTTGCTGATGTAGATAGGGGCTGTCCTCCTTATGAAGTTAGTAGCAGTGGGGTGCGGCTGCCTCCACACAAGCTGCACTCTGTCTACAGGGCCATGGGGTTCATTCAGAGAAAGTTCAAAAAAACCAAAACTTGTGTGATTTCAAAGTTCTGTACAGGGCTGGATTTGCTGTGGCTGTGGCTGCATTTCTCTCAGGACACCACCATAGCCATCAGCGCCAGCACCACCACAATCACCTCCAGTTGCTGTCAGGTCAGTTCTTCCTCATGATGTGTCCTTGTGTGTCAGAGTACATCTTTTCCACATGGTTTTCAGTGACTTGTGGGTAAGGAGTTGGGCTACCAACCCAAAAATAGTCAGTTCCTGGGACAAAGATAGTCAGTCTTCTCCTGTGCAATTCATAGTCTCTGAAAATCCATGGGAGAGTCAGCTTTGAGTCAGTTCTGACTCTCCAGCAATCAGTTGGTTCATTTTAAGTTGCTTTTGAGGGAGATTGTCAGGTCTTTCTTCTGCAGTATCTCTGGATGGACTTAAACTACCACCTCTTCGGTTAGGAACTCGGCACTTAATGGCCTGCACCACCCAAAAACTCTTGCACATGAGCAAAAGTGAGTCTCTCTGAGTGGGTAAGAATAGGCCATTGAATAGAAACTTCAAAACTCATTGGTCTATAAGTTCTTACATGCTGCCTTAATGTTTGGACTAAGTCCATCTCACTCAAGAGTTCTAGGAAAAAGAAGTTACATAAGACAGAAAGTGATTTCCTAGACTGGTATTTTGGGGGAAATGGGGTATTGACTGCTGGGGTGGGGTATGGAGCTTCTTTTTGGGAGTGATGAAAATCTCTTAAATTGTTCTTCAGTGGATTAAATAAGGTTGCACAAGTATGGAAGCATAATAAAAACCACTGAATTGTATACTTTAAATAGGAAAATCAGCTGTCAGGTACAGAATGCTAAAGAGCAACAATGTCAGTCTAGAGACTAGGGTGCATCTGATCCAAGCTTTGCAATTGCTTGCTATGTAACAGAGAGCTAGACAGTGACTAATGATGATAGAAGAAGAATTGATGCCTTTGAGTTGTGGTGCTGGAGAAGAGTTCTGAACATACCATGGGCCGCCAAGAGAACAAACAGGTCTGTCCTGGAGAGGGTGAACGCAAGGATTTTGAAGCTGTGCCTCACATACTTTGGACATGTTGCCAGGAGGGACCAGTCCTTGGAGAAGGACATCATGCTTGGAATAGTGGAGAGACAGAACAGGAGCGGAGGGCACTGGATGAGATAGATAGACGCAGTAACTGGGGAAATGGGGGTATGTATGTCAGAAACAGTGAGACTGACTCAGGACAGGGCAGGTTTCAGAGGTATTGTACATAGGGTCTCTGTGTTGCTGACAACTCGAAGGCACATAACAACAACATATGACATGTGAGTTGTATCTCAAGAAAACCATAATGTCTTTGTAAGAGTTACAAAATTTCAGGAGAAGAAATGAAAAAGGAGAGAGAGAGTGGCTTAGAAGAGGTTGACTTTACACCATCCTTTCCCCTCGCATTAGCTTCTTCTGAGTTCCAAGGGAGCATCTTACTGAGCTTGCTTGAGTATCTGCAGTTCAAACCCAATTACATCCAATAGAAAAGTGGTGAGTTCCTTAAAGGCTGTCAAGTGGCTACTACCAAAGGAGACATAGTTGTAAGAAGCCAGCGTCAACACCAAAGCCGTGTGCCCCAGGAGACTCCTCTGTTTGGAATACTTTTGTTCAGCCACTTGGGTCCAGATTTCCCTCAGCCCAAGAACTGTTGCTCTGTAGTTTGCTCACGCTGTTATGTTCTTTTTGTAGTCCTTGCGGTGTTTAATACTGATATTTGCTTGAGTGTCCCTGCCATCTGAACCCCCACCAGTTCCTTTTATTGTTTATAAGGAATGGTCTTTCTGTGTTTCTCAGTGTAAAGGTGTATGTGCTCACAGAAATCCATCTTTTGTTGTCTTCAGTTGTCCTTATGCCACATCAGGGATTTTCCTTTTTGCACAAGAGACACTTAAACGAATGCTGTCGGTTTCAGTGTTTATAAGCTAGTGCTAGGCTGTCCTTCCCTTTTAAAGGCAGCATTGGTGGCTCAGTGTCTTGTCTTCCACGGAGGAGACATGGCTCATTTCTCAGCCAGCGCACCTCACAGTCAGCACTGCTTCCATCCGTCAGTGGGCAAAGGTTTGCTGCTGTGATTTGGGGCATGTTTTCAGTAGGGGCCAGTCCTTGGGGAAAAACATATTTTGCTGGGAAAGGTGGAGGGTCAAGGAAGACCCTCGACAGGAAGGACTGACAAAGTGACTGTAACAGTGGGCTCAAGTATATCAGAGATGGTGAGGATGGCGAGAAGAGGGCACGGTTCAGATGCGTTGTTCATACCGCTGCTATGAGTCATCGTCCGCTCGATGGCACCTAACAACAGCAACATGATGCTGAATAGGGAGCTCTGGGGGACTGGTCCTTAAGGAGCTGCACTGCTATCAAAACCTGCACCTCTCAAGTGGTTCAGACTCACTAGCAACTCCCAAAGGTGGACAGTCTCCTCCCACGCAGTGGCCAGCCTCAGAAAGCTAGTGGAATGACGGTCAGATATGAATTGGAGTTCCAACTCCACAGCAATGAATCTGTGGTTTCAGTGGGGCTTCTTGACTAAAAAAACTAGGAAGAAAGGCCTGGTAAGCTGCCTCGGAAATTACGCCATCCAAAAAGCCATCCAGACCACAGAGGTCTGCATGAGGGTGGTACAGGACTGGCAGCGTTTTGTCACAGTCCACATGATGTCTCCAGGAGCCTAAGGCTGACTTGATGCTACCAACAATAGGAAAAGTACTGTCTTCTCTGGTATTTTAAAATCTGTCTGGTTTTGACTTGGCTTTGCTCTCCAGGTATACGTTTTTGCTATGTACATGCAAGTTGGAACCAACTCATAGCTGATCTTCCAGTGGTTTTCAGAGACAGAAAGTTGCATGGATGGAGACTGTCCATCTTTCTCCCTCTGAGCAGCTGATGGATTTGACCCATGTACCTTTGGGTTGGTAGTGCAACTCCTTACCACTAAGCCACCAGAGCTTCCGTATGGTTAACTAGTATTCCAACCTGAAATGTAAAGAAACATACAAAGCAAAGGAGAAGGAGGGGGAAGCCTCTGAACACATTTGTGAATCTTCATAGCCTAGCCTCTTTCATGGGTTTTTAAGATTGAAAACAGTTTTGCCCATCAACAAACGAATGGATAGAGAAGCTGTGGTATAGTCACACAATGGAATACTATGCTGCATTGAAAACCAAGAAACTCATGCAATATTATTCACAATGGGTGACTCTGGAGGACATTATGCTGAGTGAAGTATCTCAGTCACAAAAGGACAAATACTGCATGGTGCCACTGTTGTAAAACAGGACTGACATCGGGGTTGGGGGCAGACCAAGAAAGATGGGTTCAATAATGTATACTGCATTGAAACAGATGAGGGAGAAAACTGTTTAAAAGGGATATGTGATTAGGTATTATTGTCATGATAGAAGTCCAGAGTGAAGGCTGCATAGTGGAATGGACTTGGGGGAAGGGATTGTATAACAATGAAAGAATTTTTATTTTACTTTTCAAAGAGAAGAGTGAATTGGGGGGAGGGAGGGGTGGGCAGGGAGAAAAGTGCAACAATGAATGAATGGAAATCCTCAGTCTCTGTAACCTTTCATTAAAATTAATAACAATTAAAAAATTTTAAAAATATTTAAAACAGTTTTAAGGTTATGAAAGGGACACTGAACTATACATAAGTGTTTATAAATCCATACGATTGTGCAAACTTATTAGCAACTGCTGTGACTCATAGCAACCTTCTGGCAGGATTCTGTGCTGGAAATCTTTAATGGAGCAAATTTCCCATCTTCCTCTAACAGAGCACTTTGGTGGAATCTTACTGTCAACCTGTAAGTCAGCAGTATAACATATAACACACTCTATTACCAGGGCTCCTGTTGTTAGGTTCCATTATGTCAACTCTGACTCCACACATTTCTTTGTACTTTATGTTCGTGCAGTTGAACCTCTTCATATGACCAAAATTTTGTCCATGCTGGGCCGCCCTCCCAGTCTCTGCTGTGATTATATCACTGAGTCAGCTCATCTCCTTAATGATCTTCCTCTCTTTCTCTTACTTAGCTACTTTGTGGTGTTGTTAGGTACTGTTGAATTGAGTTCAACCCATAGTGACCCTCTATACAGCACATCTGAACTCTGTCCTTTCCTGTGCCATCCTCACAATCTGTGACACGCTCGAGCCCATTGCTGTAGTCACGTGGTCACTCCATCTGATTGAGGGTCTTCCTCTCTTACACCAACCATCCATCTTTCCAACTATGATGTTCCTATTCAAGGAATAAGCTCTCCCAGAAACATGCCCCAAGTATGTGAGAAGAAGCTTTATTAATTTTGCCTCCAAGAAACTAGTGTGGGAGGGGAAAGGATGGTGTAAGTCCCAATATTAGCCATGATTTATTATGAACCACATAGTCAAGTACTTTTTCCTAGTCAGTAAGGCAAAGTAGACATTCTTCTGATATTCTCTGCTTTCAGTGAGGACCCGCCTGACATCAGCAATGACTTCCCTGGTGCCATTGCCTCTTTTAAACCCAGCTTGAACTTCTGGCAGTTCTCTGTCTATTGTACCATTCTAGTCACTTTTTGGATAATCTTCAGCAATATTTTTCTTGCATGTCATGTAAATGGTATTGTTCAATAATTTCCACATTCTTTTGGATCACCTTTCTTGGGAATGGGAACAAGTATGGGTTTCTTCCAGTCAGTTGGCCAAGCAGTTGACCTCCAAATGTCCTGGCATAGAGTGGTGAGCACACCCAGGGCTATATCTGAAGACCAAAGTGTTCCTGATTCAGGCCACAGTCATTCCAGTCAGCAGCTTTGCATCTGAAAGGTGGACAGTGGAAATGGATGACAGAAGAATCTATGCCTTTGAGCTGTGGTTTTAGAGAAGAGCCTTGAATAATTCCATGGATGGCCAAAAGGACAAACAGATATGTCTTGGAGAAGGTGCAGCCAGAATGTTCCTTGAAGGCAGCTATATTAGTCCCCTGTACATGTTAGTTGGCCCTTATTTATAGATTTCTGACACCACTATCCTGTTCTTAGCCAGATCCCTGTTCACTCTGATTGTTGCTGTGGGCCGTTGAGTCAACTATGACTCAGAGTGACCCTGTGAAAAACAGATTAGAACTTTGCCTTCGTTTGCATCATCCTCATGATTTCTGAAGTGCTCGAGCCCCTTGTTAAAGTCACTGTTCCATCATGTTGAGGGTCTTCCTCTCTTTCTCTGACTCTACCCCCACACAGCCTTTCTCAGCATGATGTCTTTTTCCATCCCCCAGATTTTTTCATCACCTTTAATAGCTTTGCCCAAAGCAATGTCTTCCTTTTCGCTCTCCCTCCCATCAGCCTTTGATGGCCACTGTTGTTGTTGTTGTTATGTGCCGTCAAGTCGCTTGAGACGCATAGCGACCCTATGTACAACAGCCCTAAACTCCGCTCTGTCCTGTGCCAATCGCACTGTCTCTGACACTCCCATCCCAATTATCCCAGTCACTGAATCAATCCTCCTCCTAGAGGGCCTTCCCCTCCTGCACTGTCCCTCCACCCTCCCAAGCATGATGTCCCTCTCCAAGGACCGGTCTCTCCTCACAACATGGCCAAAGTATGTTAGAGGGAGCCTCAGAATCCTTGCCTCCAAGGAGCCACCCGGTTTAACCCTTTCCAGGACAAATCTGTTTGTTTTCCTAGCAGTCATTGGTATTCTCAATACTCTTCTCCAGCACCACAGCTCAAAGGCATCAATTCTCCTTCTATCCTCCTTGGTCATTGTCCAACTCTCTGATGCATAACAAGTGATTGTGAAGACCATCTCTATTTAAATAGCTCATATCCAATTGAAGATATTTTGTACGAGTTGCAACCTATATCTTTTTGTTTTGTTTTTGCTTATTTGGTTCACCATGTTTTCATGGTTTAACCATGCAATAAGATGTATCAGAACTTCATTTCTTTATGGAACCGAGTAATATTCAATTATATGTATGTTCCATATTTTGCTTATCCAGTCATTTGTAGGTGGGCGGCTAAGTTCAGTCCAGCTGTGTTGACTAATGTGGGAAAAAAAAATGCTGTAATGAGCACTGGTGTACAGGTATTTGTCTGCATTCCTATTTTCAGGGTTTTTTTCTTTATTATTATTAGTTTAGTTTATGTCCTTTTAAATCTTATGTGTATATACACACAACCACTAATTCATTTTTATGTGGTTCAGGTCACATAGTGTGGATTCATGATTTTCAGTCATTACAAATATTTATGAATTCAAAGTCACAAAGCAATGAGTATGCTGACAACCAAGAATATATTATACTAACTCAGTCATGCAGGACAAAAGACCAGTTAGCCATTCTTGTGGACAAAAATGGTATATGCCTAGAGGCTCCACAATCAACACTCTTGGTACCGGCAGCCAGGAAATCAAAAGATTAATTGCATTGGGAAAGTCTGCTGTCAGGGACCTCTCCAGAGTTCTGAAGAACAATGATGTCTGTCTGGAGACTAAGGTGCACCTGATCAAGGCCATGGTCTTCACAAACTATGCATCAGAAAGCTGGAAAATGACTAGGGTTGATAGAAGGATAACTGATAACCTTTGAGCTGTGGTGCTGGAGAAGAGTATTGAATGTACCATGGATTGCTAAGAAAACAAACAGTTTCATCCTGGAGAGGATGAGACCAGGCTGCTCCTTGGAGGCAAGGATTCTGGAGCTCCGTCCAATGTACTTGGGGCATGTTTCAAGGAGAGACCAGTCTTTGGAGAGGGACATCATGCTTGGGGAGGGGGGAGGATTTGGAGGGACAGCACAAGAGAGGAAGACCCTTGATGAGATAGATTGAATGACTTAGGTAATGGTAGGTATGTCAAGAGACAATAAGGTTGGCTCAAGACTAGGGATGATAGAAAGAGAATTGATGCCTTTGAGCATTGGAGTATTGAGTATTGGAGATGAGTATTGCATATACCATGAACTGGTAAGAGAACAAACAGGTTCACCCTGGAGAGGGTGAAACCAGGCTGCTCCTTGGAGGCAAGGATTCTGAGGCTTCATCTGACATACTCTGGACATGTTTTAAGGAGGTACCAGTCCTTGCAGAGGGACGTCATGCTTGCAAGGGTGGAGGGACAGTGCAGGAGAGGAAGACTCGATGAGATGGATTGATTCAGTGACTGGGGTAGTGGATGTAGGTATGTCAGAGACAGTGAGATTGGCGCAGGATAGAGCAGGGTTCAGAACTCTTGTACACAGGGTCACTATGAGTCACAGGCGACTCGACAGCACTTAACAACAAGAAGTTGTAAAATTGTTAGATCATAAAGTATATCTGCTAATCTTACTGGACTTGAAATTGTGTGAGGACAGAGGCTCTGTCATGTAATTAACTGTATCTTCAGGACTTATCACAGAAGACATTGAGAAATATCTGATGCCTGGATGAAGGAAGGAATCCTCATGCTACTAAATACGCCTATTAGTAATTGCTTTTGCTTAGTCACTTTGGTAAGTGATTCTATTTTAGACGTCCTTAGAGCTTAATGGCTTATACAATTGTATGTTTAGCTTACTGATATGACACTCATGTTGGAAATCTGGCTTTTTTTTATTTGTTAGGTCAGACTTGTAAACGGCTGTCCACAATATGGCAGCCAGCCAACAAAAACGAGAAAGACTGGTTAAAAAAAAAAAAGGAAAGAATTAACCTCTTGGCTATAATTTGTGTTGCCAGATAGTAAATACTGGCTGTCTTAGTTTGTGTATTTTGGGGAACAAAGTGTGAGGAAATTTGGGAGGCAGGGAGGTGATTCCAAGGAGGTGACAGTGTAGGAGTAGGAGATGAGAGAGAGAGGAGACATTACTGTGTAGTATTCATTTCTCCCTCACTCATCCCAGGTGGACTCCCAGTATAAGGCTGTACAGTCCAGGGATACTGCTCTAGGCAACAAAAGTTTGCTTCTCCTGGCACCACTGGAAGGCATAAAGTAGCACTGTCTGTCCAATGGACAGGCTGTTGTTGTTGCCGTTAGGTGCTATTGAATTGGCTACAACTCATAGCGACCTATGTAAAACAGGCTGAACCTTGCCCTGTCCTGCTCCATCCTGTCATGGTCAAGCTCATGTACCATGTGATCTCTGTCATGCTCAAGCTTATTGTTATGGTCACTAACCTTCTATCTGTCTCAGCATGTTGGCTTTTCCCAAGGACTAGTCCCCCTTGACAGCATTCCCAAAGTATGTGAGACCAAGTTTTACCATTCTTGCCTCTAAGGAGCATTGACTACACTTCTTCTTAGACATGTTTCTTTGTTCTTCAGGACGTCAGTCCGTTGGCTGGTCAACACTCTCCTCTAATACCACAATTCAAAGGCATCTGATTTTCTTTTGTCTTCTTTATTCATTGTCCAACTTTCAGATGCATCAGAAGCAACTAAAATGAGCATGACTTGCATCAGGTGCACCTTGGTCTTTAAACTGGCATCTTTGCTCTTTAGCCCCTTGAAGAGGTCCTTGAAAGCAGAGTTCCACAATGTAGCATGTCTTTTGATTTTTTTGACTGCTGATACCATGGGTGTTGATTGTGAATCCAAATGAAATGAACTCTTTTACACCTTTTTACTCCATCTATCATGATGCTGCCTGTTGGTCCAGTAGTGAAGATTTTTGTTTTTCTGGTGTTGAGATGTAACCAGTATTGAAGGCTGTAGTCTTTGATCTCCTTCACTAAGTGCTTCAAGTCTTCCTTAGTTATACAAGAAAGACTGTATCATAATGGCACCCCACCTCCATCAAAAGCCACAGTTTGCCCTGGGTGCACTGGGGTGAACAACTGATTGATCTCCTTTGCATCCAGAGAAAGCCTCAGCAGGAAGCTGGAAAACACACAGCCTTGGAGTGGGATGTGGGTCACCGTGCATGTAACTGTCTGCCATTAGTGTGTCTGAGAGCAGAGGAGGTCAAAGAGGACACATTTACCTCTAGTGCCTCCTGCCATGGTGAACATCAGCTCAACACCTTTCTTTTTGAAGTGGCCCATATGGGCTGACAGAGTGATGGCAGAAGTTGGCTCAAGTGTGTCAGAGATGACGAGGATGGCACAGGATTGGATAGAGTTCAGGTCTGTAGTTCATGGGGTCACAATGAGTAGTATGTAACTTGACAGCATTTAATAGCAACAACATCTTTGGCACAAAGTGATGATAGAATTGCTCTTGAATCTGGGAACATATTTGTCATAAAGGAACAGAACACTGAGTGGGGGTATAACAAGATAGCAAGATTCCCCAAATGAATATCAAAGACACTGGTGATTTCTCCTGGGCCTCAAAGCAAAGAAGCCGAGAACATTCTCTTCCACATGCTGATATTTTGTGCTCCCTGTATTTCCCACACTCCTATTCCGGTTCTGTGAGTGAGCTGGCCATAGCCTACAAGTTCCATGTAAGCAGATATGGTGGTCAATTTGATATGAACAACAACCAGCACAGCTTAGTGCCCGGAGTTTGAACTATGGCTCTGGCAGTGCCTTCTGTAGGGAGCTGTGCAGCCCAGCTTTAGGTCACGCCTTCCCGGAAGCTCTAATCCAGCTCAGAAGGAGAAAGATGGAAAGTCTCCTCCCATGTGATTTACAGACTTGGAAACCCAGTGGAGAGTCAGCTATGAGTTGATTCTGACTCAATGACAAGGATTTCGTGTTTACTTTGACATTAGGAGTCTCTACAGTTCTCTGGGTAGTTCAGTAATTTAAGTGCTCAACTATTAACCAAAAGGTTGGTAGTTTGAACCCACCCAGAGGTACCTCAAGAGAAAGGCAGCTGACCTGCATCCTTGGTAAGTCTCGAGGAGGTCCTTCTGCACACATAGGGTTGTCAGGAGTCAGCCTCAGCACCACCAACTCGACAGCCGCTGGTTCATTGTTTAGTCATTTTCCTTTGCTGCTGGAGTTGTGTGTAGTCTGTAGGGAATTGCATTGTTAACCCAAATGTCTCCCCTTTCTGGTGATTTCAGTCTACCAGGGGATCCTGGGGAGAAGGATCCTGGCCATTCTCCTCCGGTGTAAGCCCATGGGAGAATTAGCTCTGAGTTGATTCTAACTTGATAGCAATGAGTTTGGGTTTGAGTTTTATTGGGGCTGCAGGTACTGGTGATTACACTTAACATAGGGATATTAACTCCAGCTATGATATCATTCATGTGGTGACATTTTGAACCTTGGCACATTGGCTTAATGTTAAGAATTTATATCATTTCTGTTTTCATCTTTCTGCAAGGTTCTCTCACACTAACCTCCTCCCTGGGAGCAAACGCAATGCAGAATTCATCTCTGCATCACCCATCCCAGGCAGATACAAGATAGAGACTTGATACATGATGTTTGCTTAATTGATTAACTAATTAATTAATCACTGGTTTTTCTTGCATTAAGTGTTATTTTTTACAAACTGTCTCATCCCTCTTTTCATCGTCATGTTTGAAGTCTGAGGTGTGCCATCGCTAACAATAGGTAACAGGCTGACTCTTCAAAGACACTATTAATTAATCCTGTTGCAAAACAATGGTCTAGAGCATGACTCACCTCCAGGGCCCTGAGTCATAGGTGATAAAGCAGGAGCTGTGGCGAGCTTTGGTCGCCCAGGAGCCAACCTGAAATGAAGATTCATATGCAAGTGATGTACAAAGCAAGTGATGTCTAAATAAAGTCGCAGAGATTAGTGAGAGAAGGGGACGAAGCAGCAAAACAAACCCAGACAGAGTGTAGAGGTCTGAACCACAGGGGACAGCAGAATGTGAGTTTTACTTCAGGGTTGTGCTGACCTGGGAGTGGGCATTGGATTTATATAGCATTGGGGTTAAATCTTATTTTATATCTTAGATCTGTCTTGTTTGGCTAAGTCATAATTTCCTCTAAATATCAGTTTCTCACCAAAATTTGATATAAAAAGTTAGAGATAATACAGAGCCAATGTCTATACTGTAGCTGTTTGTTTTGGGCACATCGAGTTGGCTGTGACTCATAGTGACCCCAGTTCTTTACCATCCTCATGATCTTTGTCCTGCTCAAAGCCCTTGGGATAGTCACTGTATTAGTCCATCTTGTTGAAGATCTTCCTCTCTTCTAATAACCGGCTATTGAGTTGTGCCATCAAGTCAACTACAACTCATAGTGACCCTATGCACAAAAGTTCTGAACCTTTCTCTATCGTGAGCCAATTTCACTGTCTCTGACACACCTACCGTCATCACCCCAGTAATTGTGTCAATCTATCTCATCCAGGGTCTTCTTCGCCTGCGCTGTCTCTCAACCCTTCCAAGCATGATGTCTTTCTCTAAAGACTGGTCCCTCCTGGCTAGCTACATGCCCAAAGTATGCGAGACACAGACTCAAAATCCTTGCCTCCCAGGAGTGGCTTGGACAGTCCATTATATGTTCAATACTCTTCTCCAGCACCACAACCCAAAGGCATAAATTCTTCTGTCATCCTTGGTCACTGTCCAGCACTCGGATCCATCGCAAGTAATTGTGAAAACCATAGTCTGGATTAGACACACCTTAGTCTCTAGACAGACATCCTTGCTTTTCAGCACTCTGGAGAGATCCCTGACAGCAGATTTCTCTAATGAAATTCTTTTTTTTTTCTTCATTTCCTGACTGAAAGTTCCAAGAGTGTTATAATGAAATGTGCAAAGAGCTTGAGTCTGCTGAGTAGAGACTCTTTTAGTATCATTGCCTCCAATACCACCGCCATCACCCTTCCTCTGCTTCTTCTACTACTGTTAGCTTCCTTCCAGTAATCTATGTGGCTAATAATTAGAGGTTTGGTTCCATTCTGTCTCAGAAGCTCCCTGCAGTGAACTTCTCAAAACTCTAATCAGAGATGGAAGAGAGGAGCCAAGATTGGGAGGCCTGGGCTGGCTGTCTAAGCAAAATAAAGGCGGGGGGGTGGGGGGGAATGAAAGGACAGGGGAAAGACTTGATACTGAAGACAGCAGAGGAAAGGATGTGGAGACAGGAAGGGGCGAAGGAGAAGGGAGGTCTCGCCCCCCTCACCACCATCCTCCTACAGAGATTTCTGTCTGTAATGATGACCTAAGAAGCGTCTTCACTCTCCAAGTTGTGTTCTACATTATTTTAAATAATTTTACAACTTCGGACCTATAATAGACCCCTGCTTAATGCTCTGCTTTTAGGGAATCGGCCTATTGTCACTGACCAGGTTCATCCAAAGTGGTGATGGTATTGGCTGCCGTAAAGCTGGCTCCAGCTCATGGTAGGAGAACTAGTGACAGCAGGAGAAAGCATTGCCCAGTCCCGCATGCCTTCCAGCCCGAACACTCATCACCTAGTACAGCAGCAGACAGTGCTCTGCTGTGCTTGGTAGCGTTTTCACTCACTAGTTTGGGGGAGTGGATTATCCCTCTTTCTTCCTATTCTGTCTTTATCTGGAAGCTCTAGTGAAACCTGTTCCCTGTGAGTGATGCTGAAGATATTTGAAATGTTCTTGACATTGTTTTTGACATCACAGCAACATCCATACAGGTCGCCACTGTATGAGAAATTGAAAATAGCTGGCAGCCTCAAAGCCTCCCTTTCCCCAGACAGCCAAATTATGATAAACAACCCGAAGAAAGCAAACCGAAAAGATCTCAGAGGTTGAAAAGATAATTCTTTATGACATCTGAGCTAGAGAGACTTCCATTTGGAATTGAGACTGGACCTTTCTTTACAATTACCTGTCTATAAATGGCATTAAGGACAGGATCACACAGTTGTTTATATGAGAATTGCTGTCCATAAGTTGTACACCTGTAAAAAACTCATCTATCAAATACCTTCAAAAGGTTATGTGAGATAGATTTATGACAGTGGGGAGTGAGGGGAGTAGCTGCTGAGGCTGCTTAAGTACAACTGAACATCCCCGGGGATATGGTTTGGAGTTTAGGGTAACAGTTTCATGAGACACTCCAGTTAGGTGACCGAATAATATATCTAATACCTTTGTTTTACCTCCAAAAACGTGGTTAGTGCCTTGGGTCTTAAAGGCTTGCAAGTGACCATCCAGAGTATAACAATTGATCTCTGTTCACCTGAAACAGTAGGGGAAGAAGGAGAGTCAGGACCTGAAGAAGAAAGGGAACTACATGTCTGATGGCCTCCGCAAACAGCTGCCTCTTTTCTTGTGAGACAAGAAGACTTGGATGGACCTGGCTTCCTTTACTGAACATTTTGGTCAAAGATTTGACAACTAATCTTGATCAAAAGGGGAGAAGTGTAAAACGGAATTTAAAATATTTAAAATTCTTATGAACTCTGGAAGACTAATTACCCCTGAAACTATTGCCCATAGAAAATACTAAATCTTAAACTAGCTCCTTAAATCTTCTTAAAACTGAACAATAGTTTGATTTAACTTTGTGGTTGTTGTTGTTGCTGTTGTTAGGTGCTGTCGAGTCGAGTCCAACTCATAGTGATCCTATGAACAAAAGATGTGAACTCTTGTATCCTGCACCATCCTCACTCTTCCTCACACACAAGAGCCCATTGTGGCAGTCAGTATATCGAGCCATCTGGTTGAAGGTCTTCCTCTCCTTCGCCTACCCTCTACCCTTCCCAGCATCATGTCCATCTCCATAGAATAGCACCTCCTAGCAACATGTCCAAAGTATTTTAGGTGAAGACTCATCATTCTTGCCTCCCAAGAGCTCTCCAGCTGCACCCTGTCCAAGGCATGGCTGTTCATTCTCTTAACCATTCATGGAATGTTCAGTGCTCTTCTCCCAACACCACAGCTCAAAATGCATCAGTTCTTTTCCTGACATCCTTATTCATTGTCCAGCTCTCAGATGCATAGCAAGTAATAAGAAAGACTATGGAATCAGACTAAATTATCAGAAACACCTTAGTCTTCAAACTGACATTGCTACTCCTCAATAATTTGGAAAGGTCCCTAACTGTAGGATTTTCCCAATGCAATGCATCTTCATATTTCCTTATTGCTGGAACAAGAGTGTTAATTGTGGATCTAAGCAAGATGAAGTGTTTACAGTTTCAATCTCCTCTCCATCCATCGTGACACTGCCTATTGGTTCAGTGGTTAGTAAAAAAATACCTGTCTTGATTATTGAGATCTTCTAATAGCCATCTGCATGGGATCAAATGGCTTGGAAGAAAAGCCTATCAAGCTACTTCTGAAAAGTCAGCCATTGAAAACTCTGTGGACAACGGTACACATGGGGTGGCCAGACTTCTTTTTGGTACCTTGTGAGCAATGTCTGATCCTATGATGAACAACATTGACCTAACTGTGAGGAACTGCTTGTCAGAAGCATCCAGAGAAGCTTCTGTGAGCAGGGAGCAGCCTGATGCCATCTCCGCTCAGCTAAAGAGAGCATGCTTGAAGTCTTTTTTTTTTCCTCCCCAAACAAGCTGAATTCCCAGGACTACCTCTCAGAGGTAGGCTATAGGTGAAGCTAAGCAAGGGGGGGGGTCAATACCTTTTGAACCCCACTTCATCTGTTATTCCCTTTCTGGTACCTTCTTCGTTACCATCATCACCTTCACAACCATGGAATCATGCTTTGGAAGTGTTCACCAACATTTTAGCTTTGGATGGTTAGAATACTGTTACATCTATGTCATTGTCCTTACTTTATAGCAAAAGAAATGGAGCCTCTAACTCAAGGACACATGACTAGTAAGTGAATTTTCAGCTGCCCACGTCCTGCCTGGGCTCAAAGTGAGCCTGATTCACTTGCATCTTCTTGCCAGTTGTGCCCCACTTCAGTTCTGGCCTTTTCTTCTTCTGTGCATCCCACCTACAAAAGCCCACTCTCTGATCATCTACTCTCTGATCAAAGCCTTGCAGAGAAGACCTTGTTCTGGGAAGAGCAGGGACTCTGAGTCCATGTGAAGCCTCAGTATCCATGGGACTTCATTCATTGCACCTGACCTCTCCATGCCTGTGTTTCCTCATCTGATAATGGGACTAAGCATAGTGATTCCACATAAGGTTACTGAAAATATTATATACCAATTATCCACCAACCAACAAATGGATAGAGAAACTGTGGACATCCACACAGTGGAATATTGAACAGCACTGAAAAACAACGAACTCATAAAACACTACACAGCGTGGATGAGTTAGAACTGACTGATAGCTGACCCTCCAGCAGGTTTTCAGAAGCAGGTAATCACATGGGAAAAGACTGCCCATCTTTCTCCCATGGAGCATCTGGTGGTCTTGAACCACATGTCTTTGGGATGGCAGTGCAGCTTTTTACCACTTAGCCAGCAGAGCTCCAAAAAAAAAACCCCACAAAAACACATTAAGCTGAGAGATATATATACATCCATCACAAAAGGACAAATGCTGCACGAGACCACTGTTATCATAATAGAATGGGTGTGGGGGCTGGAAAAAGCAGAAACAGAACTGATAGATAATGAACACTTCACTGAAATAGATGAACTTAAGGACAGTCTGAAAGGAATGGATGATTAGACATTTTAAGTATGACGATTACCATTCTGGAACAGGACAAGTATTACAGAGTGAATTGGGGGCAGGGGAAGGAAAAAAATATGTGCATGAATGAATGGAAGAAAACCAATCTCTTTGTAAAGTTTCTCTAAAATCACAATTTAAAACCGTAAGCAAGAAATAAGAAAATACTAGTCAGGTGCTTGGTACACAACTATTAATACTTATGCTAATAGCTTCTTGGGACTGGAATTTGCCTTTGGGCAGGAACACTCTAGGGACAGAGCTCTCGCTGACCCATGGAGGAGACGGAGGAGCCTGGCAGGTGTAAGGCTGTGGGCGCTGGGCTGGGCTGGGCTGGCTCTGTACATCCAGTGCAGCGAGGTCTTCTGTCTTCTGGAGCCTTCCTTTCAGCTGGACGCTGCTCATTAGCACGTCCACTGAGCTCAGGCCACAAATGGAAAGGTGATGGAGATCACTCTTGTCCAGCATAGTACTTCTAAGCAGGAAAGAAGGCAAAGAGGAGCGACGTCGAGTTGAGAATTGAAGGGTCAGTGAGTGATTGCACTGAGCTCTGCACTTCTTGATCCTCAGGCTCGTGTATTTGAGTGAAGGTTACACTCGACAGTTTTGACATGCTGGCTTGAGCTAGTTGGAAAAGTCTTGTCTTTGGGATTCTTGAAGGACACCTCGGGATTTAAAGAATTTCTTTTCTCCTGCAGCAGCCTGAGCTCTTGGACGAAGACTGCACATCTCCCCAATATTCCTAACATATGACTGGTAATTTGCACATCCAGGTTCTGACTGTGACTCGACCCTGTATCAGGACTGCCTCTGTGCCCCCTTCTCCAAAATGTACAGCGTAAGGCCCTCACAGGGAGGAAAGGGTAACATATTTGAATATACTCATCTAGTCAACACTTAATCCGTGAATTTTAATTGAGTTTTATCCTGTGTGCTCAAGCATTGGAAATCTAAAAAGTAATAGCTGTAGTAGTATAATTGGAAAAAAGGATAGTGTTTGGCTGCCTGTCAGTACAAGTCTCAGTAGAGACAAGGATTGAATCTTTTAAATGTACTTTATTTGAATACCGGTATTCTTAGAGAAGGCAGCAGTGTGGATGCCTTAAAGACGGCTTTTTGACATCTCAGGATCAAGCCAAGCCTTTAAAAGGAGGTGGCCAAAGGGAGGAGGTATTAGGTATTGTTGTCAGGTGACACTGAGTAGAGTATGACTCACAGCGACCCGGTGAACCACAAATCTGAACCTTGTCCTATGTTGTACCATCCTTAACACCTCTGACATATTTGAGCCCATCGCTGAAGTCACAGCGTCAGTCCATCCAGTTGATGGTCTTACTCTCTTTTATCAACCTTTCCAAGAATGATGTCCCTGTCCAAGGAATGGCCTCTTCTAGCAATATGGCTAAAGTATGTGAGACAAGGCTTTGTCATTTTTGCCTCGAAGGAGCACTCTGGCTGCATTTTCTCCAAGACATACCTGTTTGTCCTCTTGACAGTCCAGAGGATAGTCATTACTCTTCTCCAACAGCTCAGAGGCCTCAATTCTTCTTCTGTAATCCCTATTCATTATCCAGCTCTCAGAGAATAAGGAGAGGGAATGTAGGGAAAGTCCAGGTGGGAAAAGTCCAGTAAAGGAATTTGTTCTGTGCTATCCTTTCCCCTGATCGTTGTCAGATAACCTGTGTTTAGTATTCAGGGTAGGTAGTTATCAGGCTTCTTTGCTGATGGTGCATTCTTCAAGTAATTATCTTAGAGAGTGTGTGTGTGTGGGGGGGGGGTGACTTGATTGCAAATCTTTAATTCCTGCAATAACAGTCTCACAGCTAATCAATTAGCTCAAAAAACCTTACATAGGCAGGGGAGCTCTGGTGGCCTAGTGGCAAGAAGCTGCAACTACAGTCCCAGAGGTGCACGGTTTGAATCCACCAGATGCTCTGCTGGGGAAGGAGGGGCAATCTCCTCCTGTACCAGTCAGATCTGATTTGACGGTACACGCACACAAAAATAATAAAATAAAAAAATAAAAAAAAAACCCTTACATAGGCAACTTGTATTACCATCTTAAACTTCTAAACTGTATGAGTCATCAGGTTAACAGGGAACTCTGGTGACCTGGCAGTAAAAAGCTGCACTAAAATCCCAAAAACCGCTGGTTCAAATCCACAAATTGCTCCATGGGAAAAGGATGGGCCGTCTCCTCCCATTTGATTAACATCCTTTCATGTGATTAACATCCTCTGAAAATCCCTGGGAGGATTGGTTCCATACACAGTAACAATAATCAGATTGGCAGACTTTCTGTAGTGAACTTCTACTATCATCCTAAATTTGGGGAACAAGGGAAGAAATCAAGACATTAAGGAGCTGAACAGAGGATTTCAAAGGGCACCTCAGGATGACAAAGGCAAGTATTATAATGAAATGTGCAAAGAGCTGGCGTCAGAAAATCAAAAGGGCCAAACTTGCTCAGCATTTCTTAAGCTGAAGGAATTGAAATACTTACGGATGCTTTAGGCAGAATATGAAATGATCCAAGAAGCATTAAAAGACGATAGAAGGAGTATACAGGGTCACTGTACCAGAAGGAATTGGCTGACACAAGAATTCCATGAAATAACGTATGAGCAAGGGCCTGTGGTGATGAAAGAGAAAGTTCAAGTTGCTCTGAAAGAGCAAATTGGTAACAAACAAGGCTCCAGGAGTTGATGGTATACCTATTGACATATTTCAACAAACAGATGCTCCCTTGGATGAGCTCATTAAGTTGTGTCAAGAAATCTAGAGGACAAGCACCTGGCCAACTGACTGGAAGAAGTGTATATTGGTTGCCCATTCCAAAGAAAGGTGACCTAACAGAGTGCAGAAATTATTAAACAATGTCATTAATATCACACGCAAGCAAGATTCTGTTGAAAATTATCCAAAAGTGATGGGAGCTGCACGTCAACAGAGAACTATCAGATGTGCTGGCTGGCTTTAGAAGACACTGTGGTACTAAAGATACTATAGCTAATGTTAGATGGATCTTGGCTGAAAGCAGAGAATACCAGAGGAATGTTTATCTGTGTTTCATTGACTATGTAAAGGCATTTGACTGGGTGGATCACGACAAACTGTGGCTAAATCTGAGAATGGGAATCCCAGAACATTTGATTGTATTTATGTGAAATCTGTACTTGGACCAGGAGGCAGTCATCAAAACAGAGCAAGGAGAAACTGTATGGTTTAAAATCAGGAAGGATGCACGCCAAGGATGTATTCTGTCTCCATACCATTTCAGTCTATATGTAGAACAGATCATCTGGGAGGCTAGGCTGTATGAAGAAGAATGTGGCATCAGGATTGGAGGAAGATTCATTAACAACCTGTGTTTTACAGATGACAAAACCCTGCTTGCTGAAACTGAGGAGGACCTGAAGTACTTGCTGCATAATGTCAAGGACTGCAGCCTTCAATATGGATTGAAGCTCAACATCAAGAAAACAAAGATAGCACTGGGCCAATTGGAAGCATCATGATGGATGGTGAAGAGATTGAGATTGTTAACAGCTTTAGTTTGCTTGGCTCCACAGTCAACACTTTTGGTACCAGCAGCCAGGAAATCAAGAGACGAATTGCACTGGGCAAGTCAGCTGTCAGGGACCTCTCCTAAGTACTGAAGAACAGTGACATCAGTCTGGAGACTTAGGTGTGCCTTATCTAGGCCATAGTCCTCACAATTGCTTGTTTTGCATCAGAGAGCTGGACAATGACTAGGGATGATAGAGAATTGATAGTTTTGAGATTTGGTGCTGGAGAAGAGTGTTGAATATATCATGGACTGCCAGGAGAACAAACAGGTTCGTCCTAGAGAGGGTAAAACCAGGCTACTCCTTGGAGGCAAGGATTCTGAGGCTTCGCCAGACATACTTTGGGCATGTTGCAAGGAGGGACTGGTTTTTGGAGAGGGACATCATGCTTGGAAGGGTGGAGGGATGTAGAAAGAGAGGGATGAGATGGATTGATTCAGTGGCTGGGGTAATGAGAGTAGGTGTGTCGGAGACAGTAAAGTTGGTACAGGATAGAGCCGGTTTCAAGGCTGTTGCACATAGCGTCACTATGAGTTACATGCAACTCAACAGCACATAACAACATCTTGAGTAATCAGGTTAAAGACCTTTGTTGTTATATACTATCAAGTTTAAACTGATACTTAGGGGACCCTCCAACCAATTTTCAGAGACATTACATCATGTGGGAGGACACTGCCCTTGAGATGTGGTGTGACCATCTTCAAAGACTCAGAGACCTTAGGAGCTATGGCATCTCGGCTGCCATGGCTCTTCATGCTTGTTTGTGCTAACTACAGTAGCTCTGTACTTTTGAATCCAACATTCCTACTCTAGTTCCTCAGCACTCCTCTCCAGAACGGTTATGGTCAGCAAAGCCCTTCAGACATATGTCAAATGAAAGGCAATATCAGCAGACCAGAAAAGATGTAACAGACACACAGGCAGAAGTGTGAAACAAGACGTGGTTTCCTACTGTATCCAGCCAGTGTCCAGATGACCCAATCTGCTCATCCAGACTCTGATGACCAGCCAACAAATCTACTCTTTTGTTTTTCAAGTTATTTTATTTTATTATATTTTTTGTGTGTCTTCCATCAAATCAGATCTGACTGATACAGGAGGAGATTGCCCCTCCTTCTCCAGCAGAGCATCTGGTGAATTCGAACCGCGTACCTCTGAGATTGCAGTGCAGAATCTACTCTTTCCTGACCTCGCTTCCTTGATATGGAGCTGGGGGACTGTTCACCTTACTGTTTGTCTTTGTGACCTTGGGCAAGTTGTACTCTGAGCTGCTGGTTCTCTGTCTGAGTGTAGGAGTAAAGCGTGGCAACTCACCTGCCAGAGTCAGGAGAAGCCGGGGAGTTTTTGTTATGGGACTTTCTTTTTCGTTTGGTCTGACTACTGTTAAATAAATGAACAATCCAGGCTGGGATGGGGAGAGGCTTTATTAGAATTGTTACAAGCAGGCAAAGAGGACTGCTGTAGGAGGGGAAGGGAGACCACAACCAGAGGCAGGATGTCCTGACCCTGAGATCAACATGTGTCTCAGGAGTTAAAGAGTGGTTTCATCATTTAAAAACAGCAGGCAAAAAAGGTTAGAAAGAATTGTGTGTTAAGTGAGAGGATGGTATGATCAGATACTAAGCTTGAGGATTCTTATTTAACTCTCCTTACTATTGTGATTTGAGTATAAGTTTACAAAGTAAATTTGGTTTTTCATTCAACTATTCATGTGCATTTTGTTTATAACATTGCTAACAAGAGCTCCAATATAATTATTACAGTTTTCATACTTCATCCCTGTAATTTTAATATCCGTTAATCCTTCTAGCCTCCTCTTCTTGCCTTCTGGGATTTATCCTCAGGATAATGTCATTCTTTTGATCTTTGTTGTTGTTGCTGTGGTGGAGGTGGTGTACCTTAGAGTTGGAACTGACCCCATAGATGACCCTCTTCAGAGGCAGTTAATCACACAGGAGGAGATTGTCCATCCTTCGCCCACGGAGTGGCTGGTGGCCTCGAACCATGTGTCTTCAACATTGCAGTGCAGTTTCTTGCCACCACTAGGCCACCAGAGCAGGCAGTTATTGGTCACCTTCTCTCTCTCTCTCTCTCTGTATGTGTGTCTCTGTGTGTGTGTGTGTGTGTGTGTGTGTGTGTGTGTGTGTGTCTGTGTCTCTGTCTCTGTATCTCTCTCTCTCTCTGCCTTTGAGCTGGAACTGACTCATAACTGACCTTCATTGGGTTGCTGAAGCTGTAAACCATATGGGATGAGCTGGCCCATGATCTGCCTTTGGGATCACAGGTGGATTCAAAGGCCTTTGGGTTAGGGCTCCCGAGGGTCACCTTGCAGGCTTTCTCCATTGTTTGGCTAAAAGTTGTGCCATGGGGCTGAGTTTTGTTCTAGATTCTAAGAGTGGCAAAGGACAAGCAATCATTGAAGATTTGCTGGCAGGAAACATCCCAGATGAAAATGTTTTACAGTGAGGTCTGTCTGTTCTCCAGGAGGAACTGTATGTGGTTAAGATGGGTCAAAATCTAGGGACTTGAGGAAAGACAGAAATTTAACCCAAGTTGGTTAGTAAGCGTTGTGTTCAACTGATCACTGGGGACATTCAGTTCAGTTGGTTATTTATGAGACAAAGGTAATTTGGAGGGTCCGTGTGTGGTCTTACCTAGATGAACAAGGATGGACATCTGTGGAGTCTTCTCAAAGTCAAATGGCAAAGACAGCTCTTGTAATAAGTCATTTCCTAGAATATAAATATTGGAGAATTTTACTATCCTTTGCTATTTTCCAGGAGCATAAGGTTCAGCTGTAAAATTCAACATTGCCACCATCTGAATAAGCTGATACAGTTTTATTTTCATCTTTTGCCTCATTAAAAACAGTTACTCTGTGGCCCTGCTTCTGTCTCTCCTCAGGAGCCTCTTCTAAGCCTGTCTTCTGTCAGATCAGGTGCCGTGTTGTCCCTCCCAGCAAGACCACAGAGCCACTGCTTTGCTCACTGACAGTTGTAAATAGAGCAATATGTGTGTTGAACAACAACAAAATACATGTTCAAATGATCACTGTAGTGACATTCAGACTAGAGTGACCTCCAGCATTCTTAGTTTTCTGATATAAAAAGATGAAAAAAATAAAAGGACCAATTTTAAAAAATGGAAAAAAATCCTAAACCATTTGCTGCCAAGCAGATTTTGCCCTCCCACCCCTGATGACCATGGTCAAAGCAGAACCGCAGTCCACAGGATTCTCGATGGCTGAATTTTGGAAGAAGAACATCAGCTCTTTCCTTCAAGATACTCCCAGGTAGAGCTGCATCTCTCAGCTTTCATTTTGCAGTCAAATGCTTCCACTGTGCCTCCCAGCCTCCGAGGAAGGAAGGGACTCGAATCCAGAAAGCTCTCCTAATTGGGGCTGGACTAATTTGCCCCATCTGGGGCTATTATCTGCTTCCCAAAATGCTCTGGAGAGAGAGTGGGGTGGTGAGTGGGAATAATGAGCCGCTGAATATTTTAGCTTAACTACTGCTGACCTCAGAGAAGACCCCCGCAGCTCCGCAGAGCAGCCTGAATCAGGCCCGGGAATGGAGCCACCTGAGCGAACACAAACCTCCGAATGCCAGGCTCATTACCAGCTCGCCCCGCTCCAGCCTCCACAGGCTTCTTCCAACTCAACCTTCTCAGCTAGTGGGGAGGCAGGGATTTCATATCCCTCCATATACACAATACCTTGGCGGATATGACAGATTCCTCGTCGAGCTCCTTGAAGGAGCATTCACAGAAGCTGCCTCATTAAAGCTCTTATCACAAGCTTTATCATGATCTCCTCAAACTGGTTTCCTTTCCCCTCATTTCTCTTCCCCTCTAAACCCTGGTGCTTAATGGCTGGCATGTTCTGTTCCTGATGGAAACACCCCTGTCGTGTGTGAGGGGGCACTTTGCAAAGATAGGGGGGTTGATGACAAGCCAGGGTAAGGAAAGCTGGTTAGCATTGGCAGTGAGCAGGGCCGCAGGGATGGTGGGCATGGGCAGCTCCTCTGAGGGGCAGCTCACTGCCGGCTGAGCTCCCCACTGCCTAACGGCACCCTCAGACCCCCAGACATGGCAGGTTGTTGTGTGTTAGGGCACACAAAGGAAATATAACAAATGGCTCCCTCTTCTAAAGAGTTCATCATCTCCTTGGGAATAGAATGGGGGGGAAGGAACCGAAGGGGAGATCTAGCGTTTACCGAGTACCTCCCGAACGCTTGGAACTTGGTCCACAGTATTTCATTTCATCCTCTACCCTTGGAGGTAGCTCTGCTTTTTCCTCTTAACCAGTTACAGAAAAGAAGCTTCCTGAGAGATAAGCCATCTCAAGCCAAGCCAGTGCATTCGTCGTGGGCTTCATTCACCATTCACCACAGACCCTGCTTTCTTATGATATTCTTGGAGTCCCTGCCAGGTCAGGGTGCACATTCAGCTGCTAACTGAAAAGTCAGTGGTTTGAGTCCATGCTTGGAAGGGTGGAGGGAGAGTGCAGGAGAGGAATACCTTGGGTGACATGGATTGACATAGTAGCTGGGGACGTGGGGGCAGGTGGATAGGAGATGGTGAGATTGGCTTAGGATGGAGCAGGGTTCAGAGCTCTTGTGAATAGAGTCGCTGTGAGTTGCAGCCATCTTAGTGGCATACAAAAACAACAACAGAGGCACTTGAGAAGAAAGGCTTGCCAATGAGCCTCTGTTAAACCATCCATCAAAAGCCAGCAGAGCGCAGGTGTACTCTGGCACACGAGTAGGAATTGACTCAACAGTGCTTTAGAGCATTTTAGATTGTGTGCCTTGAGGATCTGTTTTATGCCCCCCAGAGTTTATGTCTTTGGGGAAACACGGTGTATGTGAGTACATGTGTGTTTATTTCTGCACAGTGAAAAGTACAACAGCAGTGCTTGTATAATGGTGGTGGTATGTGCCATCAAGTTGCCTGCAACTCATAGTGAATCTATGCACAATAGCTGTCACCCTATCCTACCCTGAGCCAATCTCACTGCCTCCAACACACCTACTCTCATTACCCTAGTTACTGTGTCAGTCCATCTCCTCTAGATTCTCCCTCTCTTGTGCTGTCCCTTGACCTTTCCAAGTCTGATGCCTTTATCCAAGGACTGATCTCATCTAGCACCATGCACAAGTTATGTCAGCCAGAGCTCCAAAATCCTTGCCTCCAAAAGGCAACTTGGTTTTACCCTCTCCATCACAGATCTGTTTGTTCTTTTGGTAGTCTATGGTATATTCAATATTCTTCTCCAGCACCACAACTCAAAGGCATGAATTCTTCTGTCCTCCTTAGCCATTGTCTAGCTCTCTGACATGTATCAGGTAATTGTAAAGACTGTGGCCTGGATCTAGGTGCACCTTAGTGTCTAGATTGACATCGTTGCTCTTTAATACTCTGGAGAGGTCCCTGACGGCAGATTTTCCTAATGCAATTTGTCTTTTGATTTCCTGACTTCTGGTGTCAAGTGTGTTGATTGTGGAACCTAGCAAGCTGAAATTGTTAACATTCTCAATTATTTCTCCATTTCTTATGGTGCTGCCAATGGGCCCAGTGGTGAGAATCTTCTTGATGTTGAGTTTCAACCTGTATTGAAGACTGGAAGGTGGGGGGGGGGAGATAAATCAATAGATCTGGTGGCCTAGTAATAAGATAACACAAATATATAGTTTCTTTAGAAGGAAAATATAGGAAGACTATAAAAGTATAGTAAGAGAGTGAAATCATCATTGACTGCTTCTCGAGTAGTGGGTGTTTACTCTACATTGCTTTTAGATGTCACAACACCCCTTTCTGGTTGGCATTATCACATTGCAGTTGAGCAGACCCTCACCTAAAGCATCCCAGGACGGAGTGGAACGACCCCATCCTGCATCCAAGGCTGTCATTTTTATAGGAGTGGATCTTTTCTCCTGGGGAGCAGTTGATGGCTTCATATTGCCAACCGTATGCTTATCTCTGTACCATCATGGCTCCAATTACTCTGGGGGGTCAGCGTTCCAAATCTAGTGATGATGAAACGGAGATCCAAAGGGTTAACCTCTGAAGTAACCTCTGAAATTCTGCATAGCTTATAAGTGACTGAATTGGAATTTGTCTTCCCATTTCACACCTAGAAACTGGAGAATGTACTTCATCAAGTGCCAGCGCCCCATGAGGCCAAGTCCCTGCAGATCAATAAGGTGGTGAGACAGTGGCTGAGACCTCCTGAGGGGTTGGACAGATGGGAAGGAGAAAGAGGCTGAACTCTTCACGGTGCTGAATAGCATAGCATTAATCACACATAAATCAACTTCAGGATTCAGTTCTAAAAGGTCTCATACGACTCAGAGGGTTTGTATATGTAGAACAGCTTATTACAGGGTAGGGGTACACATGGCAAAGCAGGGGCTGCCTGGGGAGCAAGAGTGGTCCACGAGCCCAGGTGGGGGCTGGCAACCAGGACGCATGTACTTCTATTTGGAATCCATGAGTCAATGTCCATGATGTTTTTCTTGTTTCTGATAGTCTGAGTTCTACCTCCCAGCATCCCCCCCCCCCAGCTTTCTGCCAAAATTACTCTCAATTGCATCATCCAGAGGAATCACTGTTGGCGTGTTCCTATTCCAAGCTGTTAGTTCCATGAGCATTACCAATGCAGGTAAGTACGTGCAGATACACACTTCCTCCCTTTGGAAAATGGGAGGAAGAAGGTGAGATTTGTGCTTGGAATCCTTGCTCCCAGGACTGGTGTTCAGGGAAGTTATACATACTGCAGGCCTGGGACTCAGACCAGAAAATAAAATTTAAAGGAGAGCCAGCATCTTCCTTCTTCTCTTCTGTGTCTCTGTTCTCCTCTCTTCTCCATCTTCTCCTTCCCCTTCCACCTTCTCCATCCTCCCACCTTCAGTCTGGACGCAGGTCCTGGGAAGCACTTCTTGGGTTTCCGTGGGACCAGAGCTCAGGCCAGCGGCAGCATCCATCTCCTCCCAGTTCTTCCTCTGCTCTGTGATGGCTCATTAATCTAGCCTAATCATTTTGGAAAAGACCCAGACATGCTGACCGCAGACTGCAAACACAGTGAGACCTGGGCGGGGACATCAGAGATGATCAGATGTGGATGCTAAAAGGTCATCTGGCTGGACTGTGTCCAGAGCAGAGACAAAAGGAGCCAGAGCCTGGGGTCCAGGCAGCAGCAGCAGCACCCAAAAAGCATGACCCCTTGCCCTGGCTAACTCCTGCCTCTAGAAATTCACCCCAGTCCTCACAAACCTCAGGGACACTGCTTTCTCCTACCTAAACTAACCTCCATTTCGGCTTCTG
This sequence comes from Elephantulus edwardii, assembly GCF_000299155.1. NCBI lineage: Eukaryota > Metazoa > Chordata > Mammalia > Macroscelidea > Macroscelididae > Elephantulus > Elephantulus edwardii. The sequence goes on from NW_006399983.1 coordinate 3,637,824, forward strand.
ATTCAGGACTACCAGACAAGAACTTAAGGAGTTTAGGTAGAACTTCTTTTTCTCTTTCCTCGGCCCATTGATCTGGATCTTCCTTCATCTTTCTTATCTCAACAAGGAATGCAGATGCCTACTTGTTCTTTCATTTCTGTACCTTCTTGTTCTTCCTGTTTTAAAATTATTCCATTTATATACATTAAAATTAATTTTGTTGCTAATCCTGCTCAGCAGAATATGGAAACACACAACATAGATTAATCTGAAAGACACAGTGCTAAATGATAGAAGCCAGTCAAAAGGTTACATACTGTACAAAGGCATTATTATGGCATTCTGGGAAAGGTTTCTACCTATGTTGTTGTTGTTGTTGTTATGTGCCGTCGAGTCGTTTCCGACTCATAGCGACCCTATGCGCAACAGCTCTAAACCCTGCTCTATCCTGCGCCAACCGCACTGCCTCTGACACACCCATCCCAATTACCTGAGTCACCGAATCAATCCATCTCATAGAGGGTCTTCCCCTCCTGCGCTGTCCCTCCACTCTCCCAAGCATGATGTCCCTCTCCAAGGACCCGTCCCTCCTGGCAACATGTCCAGAGTATGTCAGACGAAGCCCCAGAATCCTTGCCTCCAAGGAGCAGCTTGGTTTAATCCTCTCCAAGATGAATCTGTTTGTTTTCCTGGCAGTCCATGGTACATTCAGTACCCTTCTCCAGCCCCACAGCTCAAAAGCATCCACTCTCCTTCTGTCCTCCCTAGTCATTGTCCAACTCTCTGATGCATAACAAGTGATTGCAAATACCATGACCTGTATCAGGTGCACCTTAGTCTCCAGAGAGACACTGTTGCTCCTGAGTACCTTTGAGAGGTCCCTAACGGCAGACTTTCCCATCGCGATACGCTTTTTGATTTCCTGACTGCTGGTACCAAGAGTGTTGACTGTGGAGCCGAGCAAAGTGAAGCTGTGAACACTCTCAATCTCTTCGTCATCCATCGTGACGCTGCCAATTGGTCCAGTGGCGAGAATCTTTGTCTTCTTGACGTTGAGCCTTAGTCCATACTGAAGGCTGCAGTCCTTGACCCTTCGCAGCAAGTGCATGAGGTCCGCCTCAGTTTCAGCAAGCAAGGTTGTGTCATCTGCATAACGGAGATTGTTAATAGATCTTCCACCAATCCTGATGCCACAATTCTCCTCATAGAGCCCAGCCTCTCGAATAATCTGCTCTGCATACATGTTGAAAAGGTATGGAGACAGGATGCATCCCTGGTGTACACCCTTCCCTATTTTGAACCATGCAGTGTTACCCTGCTCTGTTCTGACTACTGCCTCTTCGTCCAAGTATAGGTTTCGTATTAGCACAATTAAATGTTCTGGGATTCCCATTCTTCTCAGAGTCAGCCACAGTTTGTTATGATCCACACAGTCAAATGCCTTTGCATAATCAATGAAACACAGATAGACATTCTTCTGGTATAGGAACAGGAAACACACCAGTAGTTGCCTGGAGTTAGCAATTAGGATGGGCTACAATTCATCAGTTGACCCACTGGAATCAATTCAGGTTGTTATCGTTGTTGACAATGATTTAATTTTACTTGGAGCCACATTCAACACCTATGAGAGCAGCATTTAGGAAGTTAAAAGACATCTTCCACTGGGGATATATACTGTCAAGAACTTCTCCAAAGTCCTAAAGAGCGAAGATGTCACCTTAAAAACTAAGGTACACCTGACCCAAGCCCTGAACTTTTCAGTTGCTTCCTCTGGATCAGAAAGTTGGACACAGGATAAAGAAGACTAAAACAGAATTCAGATGTCTTTGAAGTGTGGTGTTGATGAAGTGTACTGAATGGAATATACCATGAATTGCCAACAGAATACAACTGTCTTGAAGAAAGTGCAGCCAGAATGCTCCTTTGAGGCAAAGGTGGCGAAACTTTGTCTCAGTTAGTTTGGTCAGGAGGAACCAATCCTTGGAGATAGTTATCATGCTGGGAAAGACAGAAGGTCTGGGAAAGACGGGACGGCCCTCAGCAGGGTGGACAGACCCAGTGGATGACAGGTGTTGAGAATGGCAGATATGTAAGGTGATTGTGCTGAGTCCTAGTCAACTCACGGGCACCTAACTAACCCCAACATCGTATGTCTATGTTTAACTTTGTAGGAAACTACCAAAGGATTCACTAGAAAATCTTTATCACGTTCTTTCCACAACTGCCAGTAATCTCTCTGCAAGCTGTCATTGGTTTACCTCCAAGCTACAGCTTAAATGGTCCCTCTCCCTCCATCTCCACTGGCACCACCTGGATTTAAGTCCTCGCTATCCCTTAACGCAGCTATTGCCAAGAGCTGCCTAAGGCATCTCCCATGTCTCTTCACCACCTAAGCCATTCTCCAGAGTGGAGCAGGCCTTTTAAAATATTAACCTGTTCAGATTATCTGCTTCTTTAAGCCTCCAATGGCTTTCTGTTCCCTTTGGAGTGGGATTCAGACTTCCTTTTGCCAGCTCATCCCCAGCTTCCTTCCAACTTCACCTCCTTTGCTCAGTCAGCTGACTGTGTGAGTTCCTAGGTCTGAGATGGTCCTTGCCTCCAAGGCCCTGGGCACACCAATCCCCTATGAGGGTCTCTTTCTTCTTTGGGCTCTGTGGCTTCTTCACACCCTCCACGTCTTAGTTTAAATGTCACCTCCACAAAGGATGGAAGATATGTTGTTTCCACTGTAACACACAATTTGCCCATTTAAAATATGTTTATCTGTTTACTTATTATCTGTCTTCTCCCAAATAAAATGTAAGTAGTAGAGCAGGAAATGCTCCTTTTTCGGCTGTGCATTCTTAGCCCTGAAACAGTTACTGACTTAAATTGTTGTTGTGTACCATCAAGTCATAACTGACCCATAGCTGACCCTCCTGCAGGTTTCAGAGGCAGTTAATTGCACAGGAAGATACTGCCCATCTCTTTCCATTGAAACAGCTGGTGGATTCGAACTTTGTACTTCTGGGTTGTCAGCACAACTCCTTACCAGTAGGTCACCAGAGCTCCCTTGATGTATAGTTTTGTTGTGTGCTATCAAGTTGGAACTGACCCATAAGTTGACCCTCCCTCCAGGGTGTTTTCAGAGGCAGTTTATCACATGGGAGGAGACCACTTATCTTTCGCCAGGGGAGCAGCTCATGGATTTGAACCATGTGCTTTGGGATTGCTGTGCAGTTCCTTACCATTAGACCACCAGAGCTCCCTATATAACATATAGTAGATACCTTAAAGTATTTCACAAATGAATGAATAAATGATAGGTAAATGAATACATAATGGTGGTCTCTATTCTTTTTAACATCAAACATGTTTTATTTTCTTTGTTGGACATTTTCTTCCCTCTCCCCTCCCCCAGTCTGTATTAGTTTAATAATTAAGGCATGAGAGCTTGTGGGAATGTATTTTGGGATTTTTATATGTCTGTTTTATAGGGTTAAGATCAAATACATGTAAATTGCCTACAACAATGCCTAACACTCAACAAACATGGCAGAAGCTTAAGATTAAAAAATTATATCAGCACAAGAAAATTTGTGAGGAAAAAAGAGTTTCCTTTTCTTAGGAAAAAAAAAAGTCCCTTCATTCTTTCAACAAAATATTTACTGTGTCTGCACGAATGTGTTTGCACAGATGTACCCATCACACCAAATCGTGTTCCTTGTGAGAACAGAATGCAGTTTGCTTCACAGTTTGCTCCAAAAGCAGCCCACAGTTGAGCTTCTTACCCCACCCTGCATTCTCTCTCCTTGGTCGACCCTTCTGCGCAGGCGCTCTGAGGGGTCCATTCCTTTCTAGCTCTCTCCAGCACTGTGCTGCGTGCTGTTTGTATCTTCAGTGGATGGATGTACCACTCACAGATACTTCCAGTCACTGAAAACATCTTGGGAGTCCCTTAGCACTCAAAGAAACAAATACCATTTTAAGATATTCTCCGAATTACCTCTGCATTAAAAGCAATTGTCTTTCTCCTATCAGACATAAAGAATGAAAGGTTAGTAGTCAAAGTTCTCAATACATAAAGTCCATGTTGTCTTAAGTCTCCCCGCCCTTGCCCTTTATGCATCATAGCCACTTCCCAGGGTCTTACCCTTAGTTTCAAAACCCAGGAAGTCAAACTCATTGCTGTTGAGTTGGAAATGACCCTCGTGGGGATTTCAAACATTGTAAATCACACAGGAGAAATTGTCCATGGAGAGGTGTGGTGAGATGCTACCTTCAGGTTGTTGTTCTTTTGTACTGTAGAATCAGAACCGACTCATGCCTGACCCTCCAGCAAGTTATCAGAGGCAGTAAATTGCACGGGAGAAGATGGTCCATCTTTCTCCTGTGCAGCAGGTGGTGGATCTGAACAGTGTACCTTTGTATTGCCAGCACAGTCTCTATGGACTGGGCCACCACAGTTTCCTACCTTTATTCCAGTGGTTTTGTTGTTGTTGGGTACTATCAACTCTGAGCTAACCCATAGCTGACTTGCCAGTGGGTTTTCAGAGGCTGTAAATCATAAGGGAGGAGATTGGCAAATCTTTCTGCTGTGGAGCAGCTGGTGGATTCGAACCCCATACCTTTGCATTGGCAGTGCAATCAGATAGAAACTCCTTTTGTACAGGTAGACCCATTACTTTGTCTTTCCAGGGGTATTCCTCACCAAATAAGTCATGAAGGCATTAATGTGGCTGCAGAAAGCATTTAATAGGTGCATTTAAAAAATACTGATTGAGTTTGAAGTGGAGGCCTAGAAGGAGAGGTATGTTGTTGTTATGTGTCAATGAGTTGTTTGCAACTCATAGTGACTCTGTGCACAATAGCTGTGAACCCTGCTCTATCCTGAGTCAATCTCACTGTCCCTGACACACTTACCCCCATTACCCTAGTGGCTGAGTCAATCTATCCCATCCAGGGTCTTCCTCTCTTGTGTTGTCCCTCCATCTTTCCAAGCATGACATCTGTCTCCAAGGACTGGTCCTTCCTGGTAACATACCCAAAGTATGTCAAACGAAGCTTCAAAATCTGTGTCTCCAAGGAGCAACTTGCTTTCACCCTTTCCAGGACAGCCTGTTCATTCTCTTGGCAGCCCATGGTATGTTTAGTACGCCTCTCCAGCACCAAAGCTCAAAGGCATGGCTGCTGCTTCTGTCATCTTTAGTCATTGTCCAGCTTGCTGACACACTGCAAGCAAGTGCAAAGACCATGGCCTGGATCAGGTGTGTCTTGGTCTCTAGACTGACATTGTTCTTTAGCACTCTGGAGAGTTCCTGACAGCAGATTTTTCTAATACTTTTAATCTCTTGGTTTTCTGACTGCTGGTGCCAAGAGTGTTGTTGTGGAACCACCAGTTGGCCCTGTGGTCAGAATCTTTGTCTTCTTGATGTTAAGTTTCAATCCATACTTAAGGAGGCAGTCTTTGATCTATTGTAGTAAACGTTTCAGGTCCTCCTACGTTTCAGTGAGCAAGGTTGTGTCATCTGTATAACGCAGGCTGTTGTTGAGTCTTCCTCCAATCCTGATGCCAAGTCCAGGCTCCCAAATGATCTGTTCCGCACATAGATCTAAAAAGTATGGAGACAGGATGCATCCTTGATGAATTCCTTTCCTGATTTTGAACCATGCATTGTTTTTGTTATGGTCTGACAACTGCTTCCTGATCCAGGTATAGGTTGCACATGAGCACAATCAGGTGTTCTGGGATTCCCATTCTTCTCAAGATTAACCACAATTTGTTGTGATCTTTGATACACAGTCAATGAAATGGTGAAACACAGACATTCATCTGGTATACTCTTATTTCAGCCAATATTCATCTGACGTTGGCTATGATGTCTCTAGTGTCATTTTTTAACCCATCTTGTATTTCTGGTAGCTCTTTGATGATGTACTATTCCAATAATTTTTAAAATAATCTTCAGCAGGAGTTTGCTTGTGTGTGATATTAAGCGGGGGGGGGGGCACATAAGGAGCATCAGAGCTCATCAGAGCGGCATGTGGTCATTTGTTCACTGATCATTCTTGGCGCTGAGATTCTCTAGAAGAGCCCCTCCTCCTTTCCCAGTTTACCCGCATGTTCTGGATGAGCTGGTTGAAGCGTTGCTCCGTGACCTCCCTCTTTCACAGGCAGAAATCAGCAGAAGTCTGGCTAGGAGCAAGGAGGATTGAGTTCGAGCTGCTGCCAGTAACTTAAACAGAATGTTTCACCTCTCTGACTCCAGCATCTACATGAGTTAGAAAAAAGAGCTCAGGCGATAGGATGCTTTTTCATACGTTATATTTTTGTAGCTGTAGAAACATGCCCTCAAACTAAAGTGTTTTCATAAGCAAAGCAAATGGCCTTGAAGCTGTGCTGGTTGGAGCTGGTATGAGAGGTGGGGAGAAAGGGTCCTGCCTTCTCCACGCAGCCATCCCCATGCCCCTTCACACAAGGTCTCAGAACAGCAGTTTTACTTGACGGTCTTTAACGCTCCCTTTAATTCTATGTTTCTATAATTTTATAGAACCTGCCAAGCAGGGAAACATCTGGATATCGCAGTCCTGTGAGTACAAATGGAAATAAAAAACAAAGTGCCCAGTCCATTTTGTGACCTTGACATTTGCGTGGAGGGAGCTGTGCGGGGTGAGGACCATGAGCTCCTGCTGAGTGTCAGTCACCCACTTCTCACTGATGCTCCTCGCTCTGCCTCCGCCGGTGATCCATCCCAGTCTTTATGTGCTACATGGTCCTGGGCAGTGCAAAAAAGAAGTCAGTCCTTCTCTGAGGCCTTGCTCTCTCAGAGTCTATCTTCAAATCTCTGCCTAACTGAATATTCATGATGACCAGCTGAATATTCATGATGGAGTTGTTGTTGTTGATTGCTTTCGAGTCGAGTATGACTCATAGCGACCCTGTGAACAAAAGGCCTGAAGCCCCTCTGTACTATTGATATTTATCAAAGTTCATATGGTTTCCAAAGGTATGTTATGTAGGAAGTGGATGCCTCTACTGTTTCCAAACATGTCATAGTATGTTACTGTTTTTATATGCCATTAAGTTGCTTGTCATGTATAGCGACCCTACATACAGCAGCCCTGAACCCTTCCCTGTCCTGAGCCAGTCTCACTATCTCCAACACACCAACTCTCATCACATAGGGCGGGGGGGAAAGACAAACTCTCAAAATGGTCCTGCCTTCTCTCCTGCCTCCATGCAGTCTTGCCCAATTTTTTCCCTTCACGGACACTGATGCCCCTTCCCTCCCATCGCCCACCCCCAGTGCTGTCCCACCACCACTGCTTGCCCTGCACCCTCCCCACCTGTTTTTCACTCTCCCCACCAATCTTTAAATCTCAAGCTGCCTCACAGTACAGCTTAACATCCCTCTGGTGACCTGAACATGATGCTTCTCTACTGGTTCGAATCCACCAGTGGCTCTAAAGGAGAAAGATGGGCATTCTTCTCCTATGCATTCTACAGCCTCAGAAAACCTGCTGGAGGCTCAGCTATGAGTTGGTTCTGACTCGACAGCAAACAATAATCACAACAACAGGCCTTTATTGATGAGACATTGGTGGCTCAGGGCTAGGATTTAATTAACAGTGACTGTACTTTCTGAGTAGCCACTAGCCTGCTGTCAGCAGCGGCTATATGTTGCCATGCTGCTGAACAAGTTTTAGTGGAGCTCCCTGACTAAGTTAGACTAGGAAGAAAGGCCTGGTGATCAGTTTGCAAAAATCAATCATCGGAAGCCCTGTGGGCCACAGTGATCCCACCTCATAACAGGGGTCATGATGAGCCAGGGGCTAACTTGACAGCAGCCAATCACAACAGAAAAAACTACCCTTTCTGAACTTATGTCAGTAAGTGCACTTTATTTTTAAAAGATCATATCTTTCTTAAGTGAAACCAGTGAGTAGCTCGTGAGTAATATCACTTTCTGGCTTTATTTTCTTACCTGTGAGATGGAGAGATGTTTTCCTTGGCATATTGAGACATGGAGGAAGTGATGAAAGGATGTGAACTTGGGAAGCTTCTGAGCACTGATGGTAGTTTTCCCTCCCTTTCCTTTATACCTGCCTCTGGGTTCTCTGATAGGAAAGGAAGAAGGTGAACTGACCCAGGAGTAAGCTCAGTGCCTTATAAGTCAGACCCAGGAGGCAGAGCGGTTATTTCACTGGTAGCCCTGTGCAGGGTGCAGACCATGTGCTAATGAGGGTGGATGAGACTGTATGTCAGAACGGATCCACATTCCCAGGGAAGGCAGACCTGCGGATGCACAAGGTCTGGACAGCTGGGGTGAGTGGTCCCACCTTGAGCTCTTGAGCTGGACTGGGCTCCTGGTTTAGTGCACAGAACTCCCTTTAAAGCCTTCCGGCTGACTGCACGTTACCTGGGGAACCAACCAGAGACAACTTACATTTTCCTGCCCCGCCTCTTCTCCTAAGAAGCAAGATGACACAGTGCTGGCTGGCAGGGATCCCGGAAGGTTCCATTCAGATGTGCCTCCCACCCTCAAAAAGTTTCCCCACATCTTGAAGCCCTAGTATCCCACATGGCAAATGGGCATAATTCTGGGTCTACTTCATGGAATTGTTGTGAAAATTAAATGGAGTCATGGCTACGAAATGCCAAAACACTTGGAGAAAGCAAGATTAATTTCAAATGGCCCTCTTTCCACGATGGCTTCCTTTTTGTCCAAGCTGAATTAATCCTGCATTACTGTGCATTTGACCTGAATGCTAACAAGAAGCCCTGTTACAGCACATCCCTGACACCCTCTGCCTGGCTGTCAAGTTGGCTCGGACTCCTGATGGCCCCATGGACAAGAGAACAAGACGTTGTCCACTCCTGTAATTTATTCACAGCATCACTGGGGTGTGCGTGCCCGTTGCTGTGGTCAGTGCGTGTCTGGAGTGCCTTCCAGCACAGAGTGCTCCTCCTCTAACACTATTTCAAACAGTCTTCCATTGCAATCCATAGGGTTTTCATCAGCTGAGTCTTAGCAGTAGTTTGCCAAGCTTTTCTCCTTGGTGGTTTAGTCTAGAAGTTCTGCTGAAGCTTGTCCCTCATGGGTGACCGTGCTGTTATTTGTAATACCAGAGGCCTCACGTCCCACACTGCAGCAACATGCAGGTCACTGTAGTGTGGTGAGCTTAAGGCGTGGTGATGTCGCGTTGTGAAGGTAATAAAATATAGGCATGTAGGGGATGAAAGTCTAAGAAGGGTTTCCTTCCTCTCGGTATTGTATCATTGGGGAAGAAATGAGAGCTAATACAGGTGGTGGTGTTAGTGTCAGAGGCCAGCGAGCGAGCCACGAGTCACAGCGATCCTGTGAACCACAGAGCGAAGCCTTGCCCTCTCGCACAGCATCCTCGCAGTCCTTGACACGGTCAAGCCCACTGCCGCAGTCACTGTGTGTCTCGTTGAGGGTCTTCCTCTCTCACTGCCATGTCCTCTGTCTTTCCCAGTATGATGTCTTTTTCCAAGGACTGGCTCTTCCTGACAGCACAAAGTACAAGGTTTAAAAACCATGAATTTTGCACATCCATGTTTATCACAGCTTTGTTCACAATATCAAAGAGGTGGAAACAATCCAAGTGTCCATCAACAAACGAATGGATGGAGAAGCCGTGGCATATATGGTGCATTGAAAAACAAGGAACTCAAGCAATATTATTCAAAATAGGTGACCCTGGAGGACATTATGCTGAGTGAAATACCTCAGTCACAAAAGGACAAATATTGCATAGGACCACTGTTGTAAAATGGGACTCACATCAGGGTTGAGGGCAAGACTGAGAAAGATGGGATAAATTATGTATACTGCATTGAAACAGATGAGGGAGAGAACTGTTTTAAAGGGATATATGATTAGGTATTATTGTCATAACAGGATTCCAGAATGAAGGCTGCAGAGTGGAGTGGACTTGGTGGGAGGGATACTCATGAAAGAATTTTTTCTTTTATTTTTCAAAGAGAAGAGCGAACTGGGGGGGGGAGGGGTGGGCAGGGAGAAAAGTGCAACAATGAATGAATGGAAATCCAAAGTCTATAAATGTTCATTAAAATTAATAATGATAATAAAAAATAATTTTAAAAATTTAAGTACAATATAAGCACTAAAATTTTAAAACACTGATTTTAACGATACAAAACCATGATATTTTTACATTTATCTAGATCTCTACCTGCCCATCTGCCTATCTACCCCTGTACTCCCCATTCATCCTTCTGTCCATCTACTCATCTCCCTTTATCCATCACCTAGAGAAAAACAAAGAGCATGTCCATCTCCACCCAAGGTTTCCTCACGCCCCTTCCCAATCTATGGCTCACGGTGAGAGGTAACCACTATTCTGGCTTCTGTCATCATCAGATAGCTTTGACTGTTATCCGTCTTAATCTAAATGGAATTGTATGGTGTGTATTGGCGTGTGTGTGTGTGTGTGTGTGTGTGTGTGTGTGTGTGTGTTCTCAGGTAACATATTTGTGAGATCCAGCCATACTGTCAGGTGGTGACTGCCTCGCCTGCCCGATCATAATCTGGGGCCATGCAGGGTGTGGATGTTGGTCATCTTCACCTTCACTGTACATAGTGCTGTGTGAGTGGTAGATGCACAAGATATGTTTGATGAATGAAGCCGCAAAGATCCTGTTCTGCCTGAATGCAGCCAGCAAGTGTACTTTGATGTGCTGCTCTGTGTCTGCAAGCCAGGCAAGGAGGCTCTGTGAATCCTGGGGGACAGTCTTTAGTAGCGAGAGCTGGGGAGTGGAAAGTAGCAGCAACAGAACAGAGTGAAACAGAGCACACTCCTTCCTCACATTTGCCTGTGTTCAGTCACAGAACACATCAAGGCAATCAGATGGAGGCTTTGAAGCAATTGCTTCTTGTCTCTGAAATTGCTTCCCCATTTCTGGGCAAGTCCTTCAGATGGCTTCCGAGAGCCCCAGATGTTTAATATCCAGCCTGCTGATAGGAGTGATTGTTCATCAAACCCCTGAACCTTACTGCCTTCAAGAGGGACTGGGAACAGTCCCAGCCCCCGAGGTCTCAGATAAATGGCTGCCAAGCAATTGCCCAACATTAAAGCCACCAACTTGATTAAAGGCCAGAATATAGGACCTGTGAGGAAAGGATGCTGTGACTGGCTTGATTTATTGCAGCAAAGAACAAATAACAATGTCCAGGTCCGTGAAAATTTGCTACAAGAAAGATGGAAATGCCCAGCTCAGTGAAGACGGAGCAGGAAGAGAGGGCACATGAAGGATGGATTGTGTCAAGACATAAGGAAGAAACCCCCACTGCCTGGCAGCAGGCTCAGGCACACATCAGCCTGCTGGTCCTCAGAAGAGGCTTTGTAATCTGGGTTTCCTGATAAGAGTGATGGGCCGCCACCTACCAGAGAAACCATTTGCTGTTAAGTTGATTCTGAGTCATAGTGAGACTCATGTCTGTCAGAAGAGAATTGTGCTCCATGTTTTAAAGGCCAGTTCTTCACAGGTAGGGCTCAAGGTTATATTCTTGGAGGCATCTCTGGGTTAACTAGGGAACTCTGGTGGCTTAGTGGCAAGGACTTGTGCTGTCAGTGCAGAGTTACACGCTTCAGATCCACCGGCTGCTCGGAGGGAGAAGGCTGGGCAGTCTTCTCCCATGTGATTTACTGCCTCTGCAAAACCCACTGGAAGTCATTGTTGGTTAGTCCTGACTTGATGGTACACAACAGCAACAACATTGGGTAGACTCAAACATCCAACCTTTCAATTAGCCTACTAATCATGTAGAGAATACCCTGAATTTCTACCAGTAGATTAACCAACTGAATCATCTAATTAGAGATTTCCCTGGATTTCTATCAGAAGAATCCAACAATTATTTCTTCTTCTTTCTGTTTTCACCTGAGTGCGGAGTAAAGAGAGCAATGAGAGCAATGAGCTCTCAGTGGAGAAGGGGGAGCCAGCATGACCTTGGACATCACTGAGTCCTCTGCTAGGCAAGCCCTGTCCTTTATCTGGTCACTGGCCCCAGGGCGTGGCTGAGCCTGCAGAGAGATCACAAGTGCATGAATGTCTCTTAATCAGCTAGTACCAATAAAAGTAAAAATCAGTAGTGCCCGTGATAACAAGTGGTCTTACAACACAGAATTGTATTAAATTAATTAATGTTTCTAAAGGTGTTTTGTTTTCATCAGGCACTGTAACTTTATCCAAGAGTATGAGCTGACCTATTAAAACAAATATGTAAATAATAAATACAAAAATAATCTTTTGGTGTATACTTAAGTAGCACAAATTCAGTGTCTAAAGGTGTGAATGCAAGCACAGTTCATAGTTGTGTTTATGTTGGTGAGTTCTTGAGTATTCTCAGATCTCATTGCTTCTGAGCCAGAACCAACTCATAGCTGATCCTTCAGCAGGTTTTTGGAGGCTGTAAATCGCATGGGAGGAGATTATCCTTCTTTCTTCTGTGAAGCAGCTGGTGGATTCAAACCACCAGAGAGAGACCCCCTTTAAGTTAGTAATGCACCTCTCTTAACTTCTATCCTAGGTCACCACGGGTAAAGATTATTAGATGAGTATGCATTGGGAAAGTCTGTTGTCAGGTACCTCTTCAGAGTACTGAAGAGCAATGGTGTCAGTCTGGAGACTAAGGTACGCCTAATCCCGGCCATGTTCTTCGCAATTACATAATATACATCAGAAAGCTAGACAATTACTAGGGAAGGAGAATTGATACTTTTGAGCTGTGGTGCTGGAGAAGAGTATTGAATGTACCATGGACTGCCAAGAAAACAAACATATTCTTCCTAGAGAGGGTTAAACCAGGCTGCTCCTTGGAGGCAAGGATTCTGAAGCTCCGTCTGACATACTTTGGGCATGTTGCAAGGAAGGGCCAGTCTTTGGAGAGAGACATTATGCTTGGGAGGGTGGAGGGACAGCACAGGAGAGGAAGGCCCTGGGTGAGATGGATTGACTCTGTGATTGGGGTTATGGGGGTAGGTGTGTCAGAGACAGTATGTTTGGCTCAGGCTATAGCAGGGTTCAGAGCTGTTGTGCATAATGTCACTATGAGTTGCAGGCAACTTGACAGCACATAACATTCTTGAGTATTAGAGAGATGAGAAAAATTTTAGACAAATCCGTACAAAGAAAATGTGTATCAACTAAATTAAAAGAAGATAAATTTAGAGAAATGGAGCAAAGGATAGGGAGCAGAGACTAAGCTCACCACTCCCTCCCTCCACCTGTTGGTGTGATGTACTAGGGGCTTGTGTGTGGCTATGATGCTGGTAACTGTATCATCAGTGTTTCGATAGGTCCTCCCTGATTCACTTCCAGTGGAACTTTCAGAATAAAATACTAGGAAGTGCCTGGCAGTTTAAGTCTAAAAAGTAACCAAAAAACATGTTATGGCTAACAACACGTTATGGTTAACTGTCATGCTAGAAGGTGAGCCCCCTAGGTTGAAAGACACTTAAATACACAGTTGCTGCAGCGACAGACTCCAGCATTCCTAGTTTATGAAGATGCTGCAAGACTGGATAATGGATGTTAGACTTACGGTTAGGGAGCTTTAGTGACCAAGTTTTCAGGGAGTTGCGCTCCCAACCCACAGGCAGGCGGTTCAAATACACCAACTGCTGCACAGCAGAATGATGGCCACACTTCTCCTATTTGATTTAAAAACCTCTAAAAATCCCCCAGAGTTGGTTCTGACTCAACACACATAACAACAACAACACATAAAATCACCATTAATCAGAATTGACTTGATGAGCAACTACCTGAGCAACTAGCAGTAACACATTCCCTTTTTTCCTCTCCTTCCCCTTCCTCAGCTTCTGAAAGGAAGGGCAAGGTCATTGTCAACCTGTGATTAGTAAAACCTGCCCTGGACGCTGGAAGGCTTACCTGCTTAGAAAGCTTGCATACGGTGTCATCTTAAGGGTTTCTGCCAAGGGTGAGCCACAAGAGTTGTCTGTGTTCCAAGACCGCTGCCTCTAGTTTTAACCCAGTTGTCAAACAAGCATGTTTCACCAGTGAGAGTGAGTGAGGCAAACCCTTCACTTCCAGTGATCCACAAGGGCATGCCACCATCTCTACCCACAGGTCACATTATTAGCAGGTTCATCCCAAGGCAACAGCCAGCATCAGCACCAACAATGGGAAGCTTTTGATGAAAGCAACACACAATGACAGCAAGTCTAATGAGAGTTTTCCTCTACTTCCTCCAGTCTTCTTTCCACTCTAATACCTGATATAATTTTAAGAGAAATGGTGTTTTGTTTTTTTTAAAAAACAACCTTTTCAAGAAATGGTGATGGAAAAACTGGACTGCTACATGAAGAAAGCTGAAACAGGATCTACATCTCACAGCATACACAAAAACCAACTCAAGGTGGATCAGAGACCTGGGAGTAAAGCTCAAAGCCATAAAGTGCATAAGAGACACGCTGGGATCACGCTTAGAAGCCCTAGTCTATGGTATGAGAGACTTCCAAATACAGCTAGACGTGCAGAATCTGGAGAGGATAAAATTGATAAATTTATTACCTTCTAAAGATTAAATCCCTGTGCACATCAAAACCTTTTTCCAACAGAGTGAAAAGAAAACCTATGGACTAGGAAAAACATTTGAAAATACAATTTCAGACAATAGTCACATACAAAAATTTTACAAAATCCTACAGGGCCACCACAGGTAAAAGACTGATAACACAAATACAAAATGAGCAAAAGACATGGAAAGAATTTTCACAGAGGAAGATATTTGGAATGCCAACAGACACACGAAGAAATGTTCAAAATCTTTGGCAATAAGGATGCAAATCAACACCACAATGAGATACCATCTTACTCCAGTAGCAGTGGCAAAATTTAACAGGACAGCAAGTAATAAATGTTGGAAAGGATGTGGCAAGATAGGAACTTTTTTTAAAAATTAATTTTAAGGAAAGTTTACAGAGACTTAGGGTTTCCATTCATTCATTGTTGCATTTTTCTCCCTGTCCACCCCCTCTTCCCCCCAATTAGCTCTTCTCCTTTTTGAAAAATAAAAGAAAAATTCTTTCATTGTTATACAATCCCTCCCCCCAAGTCCACTCCACTATGCAGCCTTCTTCTGGACTCCTGTCATGACAATAATACCTAATCATATATCCCTTTTAAACAGTTCTCTTCCTCATCTCTTTCAATGCAGTATACATAATTTATCCCCTCTTTCTCAGTCTTCCCTCAACACTGATGTCTGTCCCATTTTATAACAGTGGCACTATGCAATATTTGTCCTTTTGTGACTGAGGTATTTCACTCAGCATAATGTCCTCCAGGGTCACCCATTTTGTGTAGTATTTCATGAGTTCCTTGTTTTTCAATGCAGCATACCAAAGCATCTCTATCCAATCATTTGTAGATGGGCACTTGGGTTGTTTCCACCTCTTTGCTATTGTGAACAAAGCCACAATAAACAGGGGTGCGCATATATCTGCTTGGGTGGTGGTTATGGTTTCTTTAGGGTAAGATAGGAGCTCTTTTACACTGTTGGTGGGATTGTAAAATGGTACAATACTCTGAAAGGCAGTTTGGTGTTTCCTCAGAAAGCTGAATATGGAAATTCCATATGACTACCTAACTTCAGAGGGACTGGAGAACATTGTGCTAGGTGAATTAACTTGGTCCCATGGAGACAGGCACTGTATAAGATCATTATTGTATAAATAGATAACTAGTAAATATGTGTGAGGATCTAAGGAGGGGTTAGTTATAGTGTCACACAACTTGATGCGTGGAGAGAGGGGTGGGTTAAAGAAATGGGAAGGATGGGTGTGAAAAACAATGTATACTAACTTTGTAAGTAAACCAGTGTAAAATAAAATTATAGATAGATAGATATAATGTATACATGTATAGATATAATGTATACATGTATAGATATAATGTGTACATGTATATATATAATGTATACATGTATGTATATAATGTATACATGTATGTATATAATGTGCATATGTATATATAATGTATCTATATGTGTGTATCTATCTATATAAAGAGAAATGTCATTTTCTTAACAAACATTTGAATACCTCCCAGAGCTCTCAGCATTGTGCGAAGGAGGCAGCAATGAATATGATAAATACCGGCCATGCCCTTGTTTATAGAGAAAGAGAGATGATAAGTAAACAAAATAATTAGTTTTTAGTTGATTAGACAGTGTTTAAATGCAGTGACAGAGATGAGTGAGGGTGTGTGGAGGAGAATAATAAGGTTGGCCTCTGTGGAGGGATCAGGTGTGGGCTCCTGAAAAGTCATTTCAGCTGAGACATAGAAGCTGGATGAAAGTTAGCCAGAGAAAGGAAAGGCGAAGAGCCCTCCAAAAAATATTCACGAGGAGGCACAGAAGATCTGAGGAGGGAAGAATGTGGCTGTTCCTAGAGACTAACTCTGAGGAACATCAAAGAGTTTAGATTTGAGTCCAAGGGCTTTGGAAGTGTTTGGAACCAGGGTGTGGCAGGATCAAATCTATAGATTTTGAAAAGATCACTTTGGTAGCTGTATGGAGCATGGGCTTCATGAAGCAGAACAAGCAGGAGGAGGCTTCTAGATGGTGTGATTCTTAGAGAGGATAGGGCCTGGGCAACAGCTGGGTTCAGGGTCTGTTCTAGAGCCCCAGGACTGGCTGTTGAGAAGGATCATAGAAGAGATCATTGAGGGGAAGAATAGTCAAAACTAACCATTCAGCTTCTGGCTTTGGATATTAGTTTAAGGACTCAAAAAACCCATTATATTGATGATATTTCTACTTTTCTTCAGTAATCTCACTTTCTCCTTGTTACTTAGGAAGATACTACACCTCTCACACCAAGCACTCAGTCTTCAACGACTTGACCTCTCTTAACTCTTCTCTGAAAAAGATCACTGTGCAGAACCTGCTCCTGTCTTCCCAGCACACCATGTCCTGTCCTGTCTCCATCTATCACTCTCTCTGCTCTTTCTGACTTAGCATCCCCAACTAACTAAACCCTCTGATAAAATATTTTAATATTCATTTATTGCCTATCACAATCACTGAATTAATACCAAGTACCCTTCTGGAAGTTCACGACAGGGTTGGGGGGTGAGGTGGGACTCCGTGGGAGCTTTCAGAAACTGCCTTCATAGCATGGACCCTACCAGTTGCATTGGGCCCAGCCTCATAATCCATGATAATCTCCCCACCTGAAGATCCTGAACTCAGTCACACACCTAGAGTCTCTGGTGCTAGTTTTGTTGTTATAGGTACCATCATGTCAGGTATGACTCATGGGGACCCCAAGAACACACCTGAAACTTGCCCTGTCCTGTCATTCTGCATCCTCAGTCTCCTCCATGCTCAAACCCGTTTTTTCAATCACAGTGGCAATCCATCTTGTTGAGGGTCTTGCTCTCTTTTCACTGAGCTTCTACTTTCCCCAGCATGATGTCTTTTTCCAAGGTGATTGTTGTTGATTGCCTTCGAGTCAAGCACAACTCATCTCGACCCCTATGAACAAAAGACCTGAAGTTCCTCTACAACTACTGACATATATCAAAGTTCAAAGAGTTTCCAGAGGCAAGTTGTTTAGGAAGTGGATGTCACTCCTGCTTCCAAACCTGTCATAGAATGTTATTGGTTGAGTTGCCTGTGATGCATAGTGACCCTATGTACAGCACCTCTGAACCCTGCCATGTCCTGAGCCAGTCTCACTGACACTAACACACTAACCCCGATTGCCCCACTTACTGTATCAATCCATCTCATCCAGGGTCCTCCTCTCCTGCACTGTCCCTCCACCTTTCTGAGTATGATGTCCTTCTCCAAGGACCCACCTCTCCTGGCCATGTGCCCAGAGTAAGTGAGGCAGAGCTTCAAAATCCTAGCCTCCAAGGGGAGACTTGGCTTCACCCTCTTCAAGACAGACCTATCTGTTAGACTATTTGATAGACTCTTCTTCAGCACCACAATTTGAAGGCATCTTTTCTTCTTCTGTCATCCTTAGTCATTGTCCAACTTTCTGAAGCATAACAAGTAATTGAGAAAACCATGACTGATCCCCTATGACAGCACAGCAAAGGTTTGTGTCTTACATCTCTTTGTACTTGGAAAGTTTCGCCATCATTGCCTCTGAGGATACTCTGCACTCCCTTTAAGACAGTCTTGTTCTTCCCCCCCCCCCCCCTTGTTGTGTGCCATTGAATCAGATCCGACTGGCACAGGAGGAGAGTGTCCCTGCTTCTCCAACAGAGCAGCTGGTGGATTCGAACCGTGTGCCTTCAGGATTGCAATGCCACTTCTTTCCACTAGGCCACCAGAGTTCCCTGACAGTTTTATTCTTATGCCTGTTCATGGGATAGTCAATATTCTTTTCTAAGACCACAATTCAAAAGCACTGATTCTTCCTCAGTCTTCCTTATTCCTTGTCCAACTTTCTAATATGTAGGAAGCAACTGAAAAGACCATGCTTGCATCGGGCATATCTTGGTCTTGAAACCGATATCCTTGTTCTTTAGCAGTTTTAAGAGATCCCTTTGTCCAACTCCTTTTTCCTTTCCCCTTCCCCTTTTGAACATTTCTACACATCTTGCTCAGTTATCCTTCTATTTTTACACTAATGGTCTTATGGCAGAAAAGGGGGGAAGAAGGGAAAATCCCTACGAGAGCTCAGGTTAGTGAGTGGAAGGGGAGGTGAAGGAATAGGAAAGCCTCAGTGAGGACATGAAAAGATGGGGTAATGGCAGGCATGGAATAATAGTAATTCATTATATAAAACACAATGTGTTTGAATTTTTATATTTGTATAAAACACAATTTACATGAATGAAACACAATGTGAACTAAAGATTGTATAAAACACAATGTACATGCAATGAAGCCCACCCAAAGAAAAACTATGAACAGAAATTAGACCAGTGGCTGTCAGGAGATTGAGCATAGCAAATAAAAACTAACTAAAAAGTTGTTGTTGTTGTTGTTGTTGATGATTGTCATCGAGTGGAGCACGACTCATAGCGATCCGATGAACAAAAGACCTGAAGCCTTTAACTATCGTCGTTTCTCAAAGAACCTAGACAGAGTTTCCAGAGGCATGTAGTTTAGGAAGTGGATGCCACTCCTGCTTCCAGAATAAAAAAGTGCACAAGGGAAAAGAAAAAGAAAGAGATCCCATATAGCAGAATTCCCCAGTAAACACATCTTTTGAGTTGTTAACTGCTGCTCCAATAGGTGTTGATTGTAAATCCAAGTAAAATGAAACTGTTGACACCCACAGTCTTTCCTTCAGCCATATGCTGTTGCCTGTTGGTCCAGTAGTGATGATTTTTGTTTCCTTCCTGTTGAGCTGTAACTAATATTGAAAATTTTGGTCTTTGATTTTCTGTAGCAAGTGTTTCAAGTCTTTCTGCAAGCAGGGTTGTGTTCTCTGCATAATGCAGGTTGTGGGTGAGTCTTTTTTCAGTCCTCATGCTACATTCTTCTTCATATAGTCCAGCTTCTCAAACTATTTGCTCAACATGCAGAATGAATAAGTATGGAGAAGCCCTGACTCACTTTTTTTCCTGCTTTTAAACCATACAGTGTTCCCTTATTCTGTTCAGACAACATGGTCTGTGTATACATTTCACCAGAGCGCAGTTAAGTGTTTTTGTGAATCCATTCCTGTCAATCTTATGATCCACAGTCAAATGTCTTCGCATAACCAATAAAACAAAAGCAAATGTCTTTCTGGTGTTCTCTGCTTTTCGTCAAGGTCCATCTGACATCAGGAATGGTGTTTCTCGTTTGTGCTAAGTCAGTGTAGCATATTCCAGTTGTGGAGTTTTGAGGGTGTTTTTTGTTTTTTTTAAACAAAACTCAATTTCTTTTTAACTTGCAAGTGTAAGGTAATTCCAACCAAGGTCCCAATTATATTTCAAAAAAAGCAATAAATTTATTACAACTTTCATGTAGAAGAATGAATAAAAAAGTAAGTATATTCCAGTTTTGAGTTATCTTTGGAGGGCATTATTCAGCCTGACATTGGTGAGTTGCTGCCCTGTCAGGCCTGGGCCACTTTGCCAGGAGTCTGCTACAGCAGTCACACTTGCTCTTTCTCTAGAACACCCACCTAGACACCATCCAATCTCCTTCTCCATTCTTCCTCCAAAGCCTCATTTATACAATGGCTTGTAAGTGATTTTTCTGCAAATTTGGTAGTATTGGAGTCGAACAAAAGCAGGCAGCAGGAAATGGTTTCTTACATGACATCAGACATCACTCATCCTGGGAATTTATTGGACATTGCCTTCCATGGGGTTTTCTTACAATTTCCTTTCCCATTTTCCACCAGTCAGCCTCATTCAGTGTGGACAGTTATCCTCTCCATCAAGTTTATAACCCTTATTCAGTTAAGTTGGTCCTGCTGTACCAACCCTTATCTCTCCTGCCTAGACTGACTTTCTGCAAGTCCAAAGAGCTTGCTGAACAAGAGTCTGTGTCTTCCCTCTCAGCAGCCACAAGAAACACCAGAAGCTTTGAGGTGACAGTGTTTTCTTTAATCTAGAATGTTCCTCCCACTTTTATCGGTGACCTTGCATCTGAAAGCTGGACAGTGACTAAGGATGATAGAAGACGGATGGATGCCTCTGAGTTACGGTGCTGGTCATACCATTGACTGCCAGGAGAAAAAAGGGTCTGTCCAAGCGAGGGTGAAACTAAGCTGCTCCCTGGAGGCAAGGATTTTGAAGCTCCATCTCACATACTTTGGGCATGTGGCCAGGAGGGACCAGTCTTTAGTGAGGGACATCATGCTTGGAAGAGTGGAGGGACAGCACAGGAGAGGAAGACCCAGGATTAGATGAATTGTCTCAGTGACTAGTTGAGTGGGATTAGGTCTATTGGAATCTATGATATTGGCTCAGAATAGGGCAAGGTTCAGAGCTAATGTTCACAGTGTCACCATGAGTCACAGATGACTTGATGGCACATACAATAACAACAACAACAACATGGGGCATATTACCAAGAAGCACTCTCTAATTGTCCAAAGATACACCTCTGGGGCTGGAGATTTAATTCCCTTCTAATTTTCAGTTCATTAATTGAATATGTTACTCAGTATCTGCTGTCTCTACTTATTATTCCTGACCCCAGAGTTACAAAGATGAACAAGCTAGAGATAGTTTCTAGGTAGTTTTTGGACCAACAAGGAAGATATATTTGATTGTTTGCACACATATGCAGATACACATGCACATATACAGACACTGCCATTGCCATGGATTGAATTATGTGTCCCAAAATATAGGTAATGTGGAAGCTGTGTAATGATTTCCCATGATCCTGAGACCAAGCAGACAGAAAAAGATTAAGGGTAGGATACATCCTTCATCCCATCAGAGCCCTGATCAAACGTAAGAGGACTTTCCCTAGGGTGAGGTCTGTAACTTTGGTTTTGGGGTGAGTTTGTTGTTATTCTTTGTCACAAGAGATAAAAGTGGATAAAAGCCAGCCGAGAGGGACCCTTGGAGGTGGAAGAGCCAGGAATGGAGCACGTTTTTTGGCCTTCAGTCCCTGTGCTGGGAAATTCCTCATAACAAGGGAAGGGCAAGACATAAGGAGATCTAAAGATGCTGAAGTAACCACGGGCTTCCCTCTAGAACTGACAACAGAGAACGCTTGCCCCTAGGACTGTCACCCTGAACTTGACTTCGAGTCTCCTAAATTGTTGTCATGCTATGGAGATAAGTACGAGCCATTGTGACCCTACAAAAACCAGATCTGAGCCCTGTCCTCTCCTGTGCCATCCTCACACTTCCTGATCCACTTAAGCCCACTGCAGCGTCACCGTGTCAGCCCATCTGGTTGAGGGTCTCCCCCTCCTTTGCGGGCCCTCCACCTTTCCAAGCATCATGTCCCTCTCTAAGAAATAGCCTCTTCTAGCAACAAGGCCGAAGTATATGAGGCCAACCAAGCATTATCATCTTGGCTCCCAAGACGTATTCTGGCTGCACTTTCTCCAAGATATATTTGTTTGTTCTCTTGTCAGTCCATGGGATATTCAGTACTCTTCTCCAACACCACAGCTCAAATAATTTGTTCTTGAAAACATTGTATTCAAACTTTGTAAATAAACTAGTAGAATTTTTTTTAAAGGCATCAGTTCTTCTGTCATCCATATTCACTGGATTAAGTCATAGGATGGTCTACGGTCATACCACCCTGAATGTGCCCAATCTCCTAAATTGTAAGAGAATAATTTCCTGTTTGTGAAGGCCACACACTTGTGGTATTATCTCTGTTATGGTGGCATTAGAGAACCAAGGCACACGTGCACAGGCACAGACACGCAGATACGCATACATAAACCATCACTCACAACTTATTCCCACTTGGGAGACAGGTCAGGTTTAACTTAAAAGTATACCTCCCTCTATTTATAGATTTTCAGTATCATTCCTAATTTCTATCTTTAGACCACCATATGAGAAGGACAGTCCTCAAAGACATCTTGGTCTCCTGTACTACTGCTTCTCCAATGGTAAAACCCACAGCTTCATCCCTGCTAAAAGGGAGCCTGGTGGTGTAGTCTATAGGGAGTTGCTCTGTTAACCCACAGATGGTACCTCTCTGGTGCCCTGAATCCACTAGGGGGTCCAAAGGAGAAAGATGGACACTCCCTCCACCCGTGTGGCCTGGGGCACCTGCTGTAGAATTGGCTATGATTTGGTTCTTATTTCCATTCATTCATTGTTGCACTTTTCTCCCCGCCCATCCCAACCCCATCCCCAGTTTGTGCCTCTCCTTGAAAAGCAAAAGAAGAACTCCTTCATTGGTATACAGTCCCCCCGCAACCCCCCACCCCCACCCCGAGTATACTCCACTCTGCAACCCTCATTCCGGACTCTTATGATAATCATAATGCCCTAAAATATATTACTTTTACACTATTCTCTCCCTCATCAGCTTCAATGCAGTAAACATAATTTATCCAGTTTTTCTCAGACTTACCCCCACCCTGAAGTCAGCCTCATGTCTACAACAGTGGCACTATGCAGTCAGTATTTGTCCTTTTGTGACTGAGATCTTTCACTTAACATAATGTCCTCCAGGCTTACCCATTTTGAATAATATTGCATGAGTTTCTTGTTTTTCAATACAGCATAGTATTCCATTGTGTGAATATACCACAGCTTCTTTATCCATTCGTTTGCTGATGGGCACTTAGGTTGTTCCCAACTCCTTGCTATTGTGAACAAAGCCATGATAAACATGGGTGTGCATATATCTGATTTGGTGACAGTCTGGTTTCTTTACGGTATATTCCCAGTAGTGGAATTGCTGGGTCAAATGGTATCTCCATTTGCAACTTTTTGAGAAAGCACCATACCGCCTTCCACAGTAGTTGCACTATTTTACACTCCCACCAACAGTGAATAAGGGTTCCAGTCTCTCCACAACCTCGCCAGCATTTGTTGCTTGCTAATAACAATGATTTAATGAGTTTTAGTTGAGCAGAAGAGAAGCTGGAGGAAGCTGGACCAGGAGAGTGCCTGTCTCTGAGGCCTTGGGAGCCTAACCAGGTGCATTTCAGAACTGCCAGCTTGTGCAGGACCCACTGCTCTCCAGGGCTTCTGACAGGGGTGCCTTCTGCCCTTGGCCTCAGTGGTGTCTGTTTACCTCTCTAAGTGTGGGAATATATGATGGATCAGAGGACCTCTTTTCGAACCTCCTGTTAGTGTCAGCATGAATCAGTATCCCCATTCTGAGAGACATGGATGGTGTAAGTGCCTGGACACAGGTTTGCTCTGGGTAAGTTCTCATTTAAATCATGGACAGGGAAGATTTGTCCTCATTCCCACCACCCCAGGCCATTCAGTGTGTGTAGCAAACATTCTTGTTCCTGTTAGATGCCTCTTCAAACACCTTTAAAGTTCCCAGAATCTCTGATATTAGTTAGTGACTGGTTTGTTTCTTCCCCTGACAGCTTATGGAAGCATAAAATAGTAAAGCTGAAAGAGACCTTGGAGAGCAGATGCATTATTTTATTTATATTTTTTAATTTGCCCAGTTCAACGATACCGGGGAGATGACTTCATTCACTTCATTTTCGTGGCCAGCTTGCATTCACTTACTGCCTCACTGTCCTTTCCCCACCCCGTTCTGCAGGCCAGCTCACACCTTGAAAACCATCTGTAGCGGTTTCATGAGTTCCTGAACACAGTCCACACGCTCCCGGGGGGGCTCTTTCTCCTGTGCTTAAGTACAGCCATAGCATCTTTCTGTTTTCAGAATTGTCACTGGGTTACAAAAAGGATAGGCATTATATAGACTCGGCCTCGACTTACAGCTCTGTGGCTTAGTGGAACAGAATTGCACTGCCAATGCAAAGGTACGTGGTTTGGATCCACAGGAGAAAGACGGGCATTCTCCTCCCATGTGATTTACTGCCTCTAAAAATCTGCTGGAGTGTCAGCTATGGGTCGGTTCAACTCAGTGGTAAACAGCAGACTTAGTAGGTGAGCAGAGATAAGTCAACCAGGGCAGTCCTCCAGGCTACAACCTGGGTGCAAGGGGCTTACAAGAAAGTGGGTAACTGGGCCTGATTTGGCCCTTCCAGTGAGAGTGGAAGTAGGTTTGCAGCTCATTTCTCGCTGAACCCCGATTCTCTGGGCTTATTCTTAGGGGAAATAATAAGTTCAAACTCAACCGGTTGCTATCAATAGATTTGATTCATGGTGACTCCATGTGTTACAAAGTAGGATTGTTCCAAAAGATATTTATTGGCAAGAATCTTTATGGAAATAGAGCACCAGGATTAAAAAAAGAAATTAACAGAACTGCTTGGAGCATTCAGATCACCACGTTTTTGGCTAGCTGTTGGTAGGTGCCCTTCACTGTGACTCATAGTGACCCTGTGAACAACATACCTCAGCCTGGCCCCAACCTGTGCCATCCTCATGATCTCTCTGTGCTCGAGCCCATTGTTACAGTCACCGTGTCAGCCCACCTCGTAGCCAAGTGGAAACCATTTGTGCCATACAGGGACCTAGGGGGAGTGGGCACCGTGGCTCTCTCAGGACTGGTTTGTTAGACTAGAGGCTGAGTCCATCCTGTTTGCCGAAAGAGGCTGCTCAACTCCCACCATCCTCCCCTCATTCCTTTCAAAGGAAGAAAGGCTCAGGGGGACTCTATGTGGTGCATCCAGAAGAGACATCTACCCAAACCCTCAGTGCCCTGCAGATAAGTGACACAGGAAGGGGACATCAGGGTGATTCTGTGTCACCACCAGGGCCCTTGTCTTCTGCATGGGCCTCAAGGGTCAGAATCTCCCAAGCCCAGGAAACTCCAAGATATTAGCCTGTTCTTTCCTCAGTTTTAGGGCTGACAGTTCATGTTCCCATGGTTGCAAGCCCTCAGAGAGACCACGTCCGAGACCGAGGGGAGAGGAGAGCAGGCAGCTGTATGTAGCACGGCCTCTTCACCAAGTCATCGTTTAATAAGTCAGTGGGTCCTTCCGGTCTAATCCCCTCAGAGCAAAAAGGCATCACCAATCTATCAGTTTGTTGTACCCCAGTGATTTTGTTTGTTGCTATGATGCTGGGAGCTATTTCAAATAAATACCAGCACATAGTGGACTAGTTTCAGATGAGCATCCAGACCAAGAAATACTGTGAAATGAGGCCAGGTGATCAGCTTCCAAATAGTGTGTTGTTGTTAGATATCATTGAGTCAGTTCCCACCTGTATCTGAATCCAAATACAGCAGATCAAAATTGAGCCTGAGCTGCGGCGTCCTCATAATCTCCCTCGTGTTTAAATTCACAGTTGTAGTTCCTGCGTCCATCCATCTTGATAAGGGTCTTTTCCTTTGATGACCCTCTCCTTTTCCAATGACTGGCCCCTCATCACAGCATGTCCAGAATTTTGACATAAAAGCTCATCTTTGTCTCTAAGGAGCATTCTGGCTGCACCTTCTCTGATACATTTTTTTTTCTCTTGGCGGTCCGTGATATAGCCAGTACTCCACCAACATTATAATTCAGCGGTATCAATTCTTATTCAGTCTTCTTTATTCACTGTCTGACTTTCACATGCATGTGAAGCAATTTAAATAAAATACCACGGCTTGGGGCAAGCACACCTTAATCTTTACACTAACGTCTTTGCTCTTTAATACTTCACAGAGGTATTGACAGCAGATTTCCACAATGAAATTGGTAACTTGATTTACTGGCTGCTGCTTCTGTGAGTATTGATTATGGATCCAAGTCAAATGAAATCCTTAACAACACTGACCTTTTCTTTATCTATCGTAATTTTGCTTAGCAGTCCGGTGAAGAGGATGTTTTTTTCCTTTCAAGTAACTGTTTAAAATCCTCTTCATGTCAGTAAACAAAGTTGGAGAGAGAGAGATAGACAGAAAGAGATGATAGATGATAGATAGATGATAGATAGATAGATAGATAGATAGATAGATAGATAGATAGATAGATAGAAAGATAGATAATAGATAGATGATAGATAGATAGATAGATAGATAGATAGATAGATAGATAGATAGATAGATAGATGATAGAAATATACAGGGAACTTCTAGAATTGCAAACTGTATTCAGAAGAGGCTGCAGAATGAGAGATACCATTGTTGATGTCTGCTGGAACTTGAGTGAAAGAAGTATATACCAAAAAGGTGTTTAATTGTGTTTTTTGAATATAAAAGCAAACTTGACTGTGTGGATCATAATCAATTAAGGATAACTTTGAGAAGAATGATAACCCCAGAATATTTAATTGTGCACGTGTAGAGCTTGGACATAAACCAAGGTGCATTCTTCAAACAGAACAAAGGCATGTTGTTGTTGTTGTTGTTGTTGTTGTTGTTGTTATGTGCCATTGGGTCGCTTGCGACACATAGCGACCCTATGTACAACAGCCCTAAACTCTGCTCTGTCCTGTGCCAATATCACTGTCTCTGGCACTCCCATCCCGATTACCCCAGTCACTGAATCAATCCACCTCATAGAGGGCCTTCCCCTCCTGCGCTGTCCCTCCACCCTACCAAGCATGATGTCCCTCTCCAAGGATCGGTTTTTCCTTACAACATGTCCAAAGTATGTTAGATGGAGCCTCAGAATCCTTGCCTCCAAGGAGCAGCCCAGTTTGACCCTTTCCAGGATGAATCTGTTTGTTTTCCTAGCAGTTCATGGTACCCTCAATACTCTTCTCCAGCACCATGGCTCAAAGGCATCAATTCTCCTTATATCCTCCTTAGTCATTGTCCAACTCTCTGATGCATAACAAGTGATTGCAAAGACCATGGCCTGTATCAGACGCACCTTAGTCTCCAGAGAGACACCATTGCTCTTCAATACTTTAGAGAGGTCCCTAACAGCCGACTTTCCCATGGCAATACGTCTTTTAATTTCCTGGCAACTGGTGACAAGAATGTTGACCGTGGAGCCAAGCAGACTAAAGCTGTGAACAATCTCAATCTCTTCACCATCCATCCTGATGCTGCCAATTGGCCCAGTAGTGAGAATCTTTGTAGTCTTGACATTGAAAGGAATATTATGTGGTTTAAAATCAGGAAAGTTGTTCACCTGGTCATATCCTTTCACCATTTACCAAAATACTTCAGTCTGTATGGTGAACAAATCCAGGAAGGTAAGCCATATGAAGAAGAATGTGGCATCAGATTTGGAGGAAGACTCATCAGCAGCCTGTGTTATGCCAATGAGATTGCCTTGCTTATTGAAAGAAGACTCCAAGCACTTCCAAATATGAGTCAGTGAAAAACTCAGGAATCAAACAGAGCAGTGACCAACTTACATGCTAAGGACACGTCATCAGAGTGCCTCAGCTGTTGTAGGACATTAAGTTTGGTTCAGAGGAAGGTCAGAGAGGGTGACGGAGGCCTCTAGGGAAATAGATTGGCAAAAGAACTGCAACAATGAACCCCAACATGCAAAAGACTATGAGAATGGTGCACATTACTTTTTGTTGTACATAAGGTCATTGTGAATCACAGCACCTAACAATAACAGCATGAGCAAGAAAGGCTTTCCCATAGACGCCCATCAGCAACCTGCCTTGGGCTGACTGTGGCTGCTCTACCAACTCTTCTAATGAGAGAACGCATTGGCCCCCATGCCCTCCCGAGGACAAAGACCAGCTCTGACACTCACCATCAGAATGAGGGCCTTGTGGTAGTCAGAATAATGCCCTCTACAGATATACAACAGATAGTCATGCCCTAATACTAAAAATTACTCATATATTGTCTTGATATAAAATGAAATTTTTAGATTTGATTCAGCTAATGTTCTTGGCATGGAAATATTATCTAAGTGGGTTTTATATAATCACAAAGGTCTTTGTAAGAGGGAGACAGGAGAGTCAGAGAAAGAGAGTAGAAGATGGTCTGCTGTTGACTTTAAAGATGGAGTAAGAGACCAGGAGCCCCGTATGCAGTCAGTTTCTGGAATCTAAAAAGGCCAAGGGGGTGGATTCGCTCCTGGGACCTAAAGAGGGAACACAGCCACGCTACACCTTGACTTCAGCCCAGGGAGACCCTTTTTTGGCTTCTGACCTCCAGAACTGTTAAGATGATAAATTGGTCAGCTTAAGTCATTGATTTAGTGCAAATTTGTTATCATCTCATTGCTGTGCAGTAGGAACTGCTTCACAGCTCACCCTGCACCAGGTTTCCTGAGGCCATAAACCGCACTGGAAGAGATTCGCCCATCTTTCTGCTGCACAGAAGCTGGAAGATTTGAATCACCAGGGAGTCAGACTTTTGGTTAGCAGCACAGCTTCCAAAGGACTAGGCCACCTGAGCTTTTTTGTTGCTGTTGGGTTTTGGGTTTTTTTTTTAAACTTTTCTACTAGTTTATCTACAAAAGTCAAATACAAATTTGAACAAATTCTTTCAATTTCCCTCACCCCCCCCACCCGTCAAATTGTACAACCCAATGATTAATCCCCTCTTCCCCCTGCACTGCACATCCACATCCCTCTGCTTCCAGCCTCTCCCACTCCTCCTGGATCCTCATACTCATTCTACAGTAACGGTGTTATACAATATTAATCCTGTGGGACTGAGTTAGTTCACTCAGCAACATGCTCTACAGTCCCTCCCAAGTTAGGTAATAGGTAAGAGTATTATAACAAAAGTTTACAAAATATTCCTGGGCCTACACAAGAAAAAGACTGATAACCCAATTACAAAATGGGCAAAAGACATGGAAAGAATTTTCACAGAGGAAGATATTTGAATGGCAAATAGACACATGAAGAAATGCTCCAAATCACTGGCAATAAGAGAGATGCAA
This sequence comes from Elephantulus edwardii, assembly GCF_000299155.1. Classification (NCBI taxonomy): domain Eukaryota; kingdom Metazoa; phylum Chordata; class Mammalia; order Macroscelidea; family Macroscelididae; genus Elephantulus; species Elephantulus edwardii. The sequence continues at coordinate 3,667,137 of NW_006399983.1, forward strand.
ATCAAAATCACAATGAGGTACCAGCTCACTTAAATAAGCATGACAAAGTTTAACAGGGGAGCAAGTAATAGATGCTGGAGAGGATGTGGCGAGAAAGGAACTCTTATACATTGTTGGTGGGATTGTAAATGGTGCAACCATTCTGGAAGGCAGTTTGGTGCTTCCTCAAAAAGCTGAACAAAGAAATTCCATATGACCCAGCTATTCCACTACTGAGCTTTTGTTATAGCAAACATAATAATAACAACAAACACAGTGTTAGCCTGCTCATTCCAAACCACCTTTGGGACAGGGCAGAAGTGCCCCACTGGCTATAAGTCTTTATGGAAGCAATCTGCCACCATCTTCCTCCCACAGGTTGACCAGTGGGCTCAAGCTGCTAACCTTTTGGTTAGCAGCTGAGGGCTTAATCACTCTACCACTAAGAAACAAGAGGAGGGATGAGGGTGTCCTGCCATCATCTCTCATGAACAAGCTCTATTGAGCTAGAAGGGACTCAGAAGAAGTGGCTCCCTCTCTAGATTGGCCTTTCCTCCTCTTCCTCCCCGCTCCTTTTCCCCACCACCCAGTGGAGCCGCAGTGAAAGCCTGACTTGCCGTGGGAGAAAACCACTGTCTCCTGTCTTTGTGTCCATGGGGTCTCACTAGGTCCAGTGCTCCCCATCTGAGGATTGCTGTGGTCTCCTCGGAGTGGCGTGCCCGTTGTCCTTAGCTCTGTTCATGCAGCCTGGCAGCTCTTGAGCACCTCTGCTGTTCTCCTCTCTGCATTTTTATTATGGTCTACCAGTTATGAACATCCAGTGAGAAGGAGGTCAGAGGCAGGCTCCCTTCAGCTATTGGTCCTGGAGGCGTATGCAGAAACCTGCTGACACCCTCACCTTTGCTTGTTTATGAAGAACTCCCCACTGAAAGCAACTCTGAAGCACTCCCCAAGCCCTGTCAGCTTTGACTGTCTTCCTCAATGATGTGCTGGGCTCCAGGCTTCCTCAGCTGCCACCCCCAGAACAGGTGCAGGCATGGGGACAAGGTACAAAGGAGCAGTGCTGTAGACTTGAAGGAGACAGTACAGGTCAGTAAGTGGTCAAGCCATGGCTGGGCATCGGCAGGGCCAGGGCAGGGAGAAGCCTTCCATTTTGCCCTGGCACATGGTCAGTGTTATATCACTGTCTCATGACAGGACATAGAGACTGGAAGAAGGGATGGGCAGCAGAGGTTAGGGAACTAACAAGAAGATGCAGGGCCCAGGGGCTGACAATAGAGTTGTCACAGTCTCTTAGTGGAGAAGGGCAGGGTGGGTGGGGTCCAGGATCCAGAGAGGGTGTGGAAGGGCCCAAGGACAGAGCCAGTGGTTCACCAGTTGCTGTGACGTCAGTCTGCCCCTTGGCAGCACCGCGTGTGTCAGCGCAGAACTGTGCACCCTGGAGGTTTCACCAGATAATTTTTCAGAAGGGAGCTCTGGTGGCGTAGTCCACAGCAAGGTGCACTGCCAGCCCAGAGGCCATACATCTCTGGTGGTTCGAATGCATCGGCCACTCGGAGGGACAAACTCTGCCCAGTGCAATTAGCAGCCTCTGAAACAGGATGTAAGGTTGCTCAGAGGCAGAACTGATTGAACAGCAGTAAGTGAGTGAGTGACTGTTTCAAAAGCAGATTGCCAGGCCTTTCTTCTGAGGTGCATCAGAGTGGCCTAGAGCATCTGCCTTTTCAGTTAGCAGCCAGGTGTTCACCATAAATGGACTTCAGGTGAGGTGGGAGCTAGAACAGAGATACCTGGCAGGCTACCTTCCTTATGTGCCCTGTCATCAGCTGGTGCTTCTTACTGGAAACCAGAGGCTCAAGAAGCTCAAGGTGCAGAATGGAGAAAGTGGAGAATGGAGGTGAAGAAGCTGACGGAAGAGAGATAGCACCCTTCCTCTGCTCTGGCATCCGGGCCTTCCCTGTCTTCTCCAGTGTCAGAAGCTCCCTCTCCACTCTCGTGTTAGCTCAGATGGCACCACCTCAGAGGTGGCCTTCACTAACCTTTCCATAAATGGGAATGATTGTAGAAAACACAAATAGAAATGAAGGGTAGTGTGAGACACAACGTATACGAATTTTATATGCAAACCAATATAAAATATTTTTTAATGTTTAAAAAACAACTAGAAAAAGAAAAGGAACTGCCTTTCTTATGATAGCTTCTACAGCACCCACTCCCTTGTTCCTTGTTTAATCCTTTGCTCTAGTCTCTAACATACTTTGGACTTGTTGTGAGGAGAGACCGGTCCTTGGAGAAGGACATCATGCTTGGGAGGGTGGAGGGACAGCACAGGAGAGGAAGGCCCTCTATGAGGTGGATTGACTCAGTGACTGGGATAATCGGGATGGGTGTGTCAGAGGCAGTGCGATTGGCACAGGATAGAGCAGGGTTTAGGGCTGTTGTACATAGGGTCGCTATGAGTCGCAAGCGACTCAATGGCACATAACAACAACAACTAGTCTCTAGACTCAGACTGCTGGGTTTGTAGGACCCACTGGAATGCAAGCCTACGAAATGAAGACACCACGTGGTTTTTTGTCAATCGTTGCACCAGCAACATAGCAACCAGCAATCCAGCAGATATATATTCTCAATAGTTGTTGAATGCATCAGTGAATACTGGATGAATGAAAGAATGAAGACAGCAGTCTGAGGAACAAATGGAAGTTCTGTGGGTGACATACTGCCACACCACACCAAAGGCCAGGAGAAGAAACATGATGGATGGAGCCAGGCTGCCCGGGAGTGGCACCTACAGCCCGTCCCTGCCTGTCCGGTGTGCGGCCCGCATGGCGCTGCTGTTCCTCAGTGTGTTCCCCACAGAGGTAACAAGCGGAGGGACAGCTGCCCCACATGGTTACCTGGAGAGAGGACAAGCTGAGCTTTGGCTGGAAAGAAAAAAAAAACAAAACAACCCAAACCACGCCATGATTGCAGCTCCACGCTGGAATTGTCCCATCCTCTTCCAGCTTCCTGGTCATCGAGCTAGTCAGATGGCATCTATTTAAATGAAAATCAAAGCAACCGTCTACTTAATAAAAGATGAGCTGCAGATGAGGTAATTAGATTTGAAGATGTTTTTGAAAGGCATGGTAGGAGTCGAGAAGAATGAAAGGAAATAAGTAAGGCCACTGGGAATGGTTCTCAGGGAGGAATGTACCCAGATAGAACACAACGACTCTCCCTACGAGGATCTAGCTTATTCCTGGGACTATGCCAGATGGAGACGCATCCCTTATCATTAGGATATACATTTGGGAAAGGTGAAAGGAAAAGCCCCAACTCATATCCCGTGGACGGCCAAAAGATCAAACAAATATGTCTTGGAGAAAGAGCAGCCAGGGTGCTCCTTGGAGACAAAGATGATAAAGCTTCATCTCACGTCATTCATGTACGTTGCTAGGAGAGGCTGTTCACTGCAGAGGGACAGAGAGGAAGACTTTCAGCCAGGTGGATTGACACAGTGACTGCCACAATGGCTCTAGAGTGTCAGGAAGTGTGAGGATGGCACAGGGTAGGACAGGGTTCAGACCTGTTGTTCATAGGGTCGCTGTGGGTCATACTTGACTCAGTGTCAGCCAACAACAATATGGAGTATATAAAAAATAAAGATAACATCCAAAGAACAGAGGCATTTATTTTCTCAAAAGTAGAAAACATGCAAATGTCAGGTGGGGTCTATTTCAATTGAAATAAGAGACCATATACTAATAAAATATGAGCTGCAGTGTGATGTAATTAGATGGCCGACTGAAGATGCTTTTAATGATGTAAGAGGTTAAGAAAAGAATAAGTACAATTGATACAGCAAGAGGTGCCTCAAAGAGGAAAACCGATTCCCTAAGAAATATCAATGCAATGTGAAGGACAACCTATGATTTTCTACAGATGCTGAAACGAAAAGCCCTGAGACATGAAAGTGCCTGGAGAAAGGGCTTTGGGATGTGAGCTCAGAGAGGGGAAAACAAACAGATAAGACAGAAAGAGTCCTGGCAAAGGAGTGACATTTTAAGAAAAGAAACAGAATCAATATAAAGCAGAGAGCAGAATAGAAGAAATATTCTGAGTTTAGAAAGACTCGAAGGAGTAACAAGAATGGATTCATTAAGCCCAATGCTTTCAATGTTAGGATGACACAGATATTGGTGATTTTTCTTTTAAATGTCGCAGATAAAGGAAGTAGTCTACAAAAGACCTGAAAATCAACTTAAAAACAAACAGCAACAACAAAGCAAACAAGCAAGCATGCCATCTGTACCAGTTTCCTAAGCACTGCAAACTTGTCTTCAAACAAAAGTTTGTTTACTTGTTTTCACGCACTGAGAATGTTTGCAGTCAGGAACCTCTCCGAATTACTGAGGAGCATTAATGTTAGTTTGAAGACTAAGGTGCAATTGATTCAAACCATGGTGTTTTCATCACTTGCTATGCCAATGAAAACTGGACAATGAGTAAGAATGTCAGAGGAACATTTTGTTCCTCTCACAGGTCTTTGGCTAATTGAAGATATCAGTTGCTGTTGTTGTTGTTTTAAGTCCATCAAGTTAAGTCTGACTCATAACAACCCTACATATCTTTAAACCCTGTCGTATCCTGTGCTAAACTCATAATCTATGACACACTTGAGCCCATTGCTACAGTAACTGTGTCAGTCCACCTGGTTGAAGGTATTCCTCTCCTTCGCCATCCCTCCACTTATCCAAGCACGATTCCTCTCTCCATTTCCCCTCTCCAAGGAAAAACCTCTCCTAGCAACATGCCCGAAGTGTGGGAAATGATGCTTCATCACGCTTGCCTTCAAGAGACACTCTGGCAGAACTCCAAGACATGTCTTTAGCAGTCCATGGGATCTTCAGTACTCTTCTCCAACACAATTCAAAAATCAAATTTTCCTCTGTCATTCTTATTCACTGTCCAGCTCTCATTGGCATAGTAAGTGATTGAAAACACCATGGTTTGAATTAAGGACACCTTAGTCTTCAAACTAACATCAATGCTCAATAATTTGGAGAGGTTCCTGACTGCAGACTTTCTCAGTGCAATACATTAAACCAAGTAAGATGAAGTAATTGACAGTTTTTCTCCATCTATCATGATGTCACCTATCAGTCTAGTGGTGAGAATGCTTTTGTTTTCTTGACATTGAAATGCAATTCATACTGAAGGCTGCATGCAGTCTTTGATCCTCTGCAGCAAGTGTTTCAAGTCCTAGACTTGCCTTAAGCAAGGTTGTATCATCTGCATACCAAAGGTTATTGATTAGTCTTCCTTAGATCCTGATTCTAAATTCTTCTTTGCAGAGACGCTGGCTTCTCAGATAATTTGCTCAGTATACAGATTGAATAGGTATGGAGAAAAGATACAACCCTGATGCATCCCTTTCTTAATTTTAAACTATGTGGTACTCTTGTTCTGTTCCCATCAATTCCTGGGGTCTTATCTAGTTATCACGAAGGCCACATTCCTCCTAAAGATTCGAAGGAAGATTCTTTCCTTGACTTGTAGCCCTGGCTTCATGCGTCTGAGTGTTCTATAGTTTCTAGACCATTCTTATCTCTATCTCCATTGTCACAGAGCATTCCACCTGGGACTCTATTACTGTGTCTGAACTTCCTTCTTATAAAGATACCAGTCATTTGGCTGTTGCTTTCATGTGCCATTGAGATGAATTTGATTCTATGTACAACAGCTCTGAACCTTGCTCTGCCTTGAGCCAGCCTTATTCGTTGTCTCTGACACACCTACACCCGTTACCCTAGTCGCTGAGTCAATCTATCGCACCCAGGGTCTTCCTCTCTTGTGCTGTCCCTCCACCCATCCAAACATGATGTCCTTCTCCAGTATATATATGCAACATCAGTTGGCCCATCATAATTCAGTGTGACCTCATTTTAGTTAATTAGTCTCTGACAGTTGGAATCCACTAGTGGCTCAGATGGAAAAAGATGGGTGGTCTCCTCTGTGATGAGTGACAGCTTCAGAAACCTAGTGGAGGGAGACTGTGAGTCAAAACTGACTTAATAGCAGTGAGTTTGATTTTTTTTTTTTTTTAGCTTTTAGGTATAAAATGTGCTTGATTTAGGCCATACTCTTTGCAATTACTTGCTATGTTTCTGAGAGATGGATAATGACTAGAGATGATAGGAGAATTGATGCCTTTGAGCTGTGGTGCTGGAGAAGAGTATTGAATATACCATAGACTGCTAAGAAAACAAACAAGTTCATCTTAGAGAGGGTGAGACCAGGATGCTACTTGGAGGCAAGGATTCTGAGGCTTCATCTGACATACTTTGGGCATGCTGCAAGGAGGGACCAGTCCTTGGAGAGGGATGTCATGCTTGGGACGGTGGAGGGACAGTATAAAAGAGGAAGACCCTCGAATAAAAGAGGAAGGCCCTCGAAGAGATAGATTGATCTAGTGACTCAGTAATGAGGGAAGGTGTGTCAGAGACAGTAAGATTGGCACAGGCTAGAGCAGGATTTAGGGGTGCTGTACATATCTTCACTAGGAGTTACAAGTGACTCGGCATCACATAACAACAGCAACACAGGTATAAGACATCCTATTAGGTAAAGGGTCAATGAAAATGGGAGAAACCCTCAGTGAGATGAAATGATACAGTAGCCACACAGGAGACTCAATCACACACGTGACAACAAGGACTTAATCATACATGATCATGACAATGGCACAGGACCTGGCAACATTTTGTTTTGTTTTACATAAGATTTCCAGAGGTCATGGACAACCCAGAACCACAATAGCAGCCTTTTAAAACTCCCATCACTGTTGACTCTACTCCACTCCTGCCAGCTCCATAGGACACAGCAGAACCTCCCCTACCAGGGTGTCCAAGACTGAGATCTTTCCAGAAGCAGAAGGACACTCCCTTAGAACGGCTGCTGGTTTCGAACCGCCAACCTTGTGTTTAGCATCCAAGCTTAACTATTGTGCCACAAGGACAAAACCCCACTTGTGTAATACTTAACTGTTTCTTTATTGACTGTGATCATTTAAAAGGGAGCCCTGGTGGCTTAGTGGTAAGGCGTTGCACTACCATCCCAAAAGCACACGGTTTGAAGCCATCAGCTGCTACACAAGAAATAGATGGACAGTCTCCTCCCTTGTGATTTACCACCTCTGAAAACCCAGCGAAAGGTTAGTTATTGCTTCATTGTTGACTTGGAAATGTAGAAATGGAAATTTGACTACGTTTTTAAAATCAGAAGGAGTTACCAGGGCTGCTAACTGAAAAATTGGTGGTTCAAATCCCTGCTTAACTAAACTCCCCAACTCAGCATCAAGCCAGCATAGGTTTGAACTGTGTCTATGAGCACGGCATGTTACTATTGTTTTATATTTGATGTGCTACTTGGCATGATTTGGTAGGTTTTTATTGGGGTGTGAGAATGCTCAGAAAGTTTTACCAAGTAAATGGATGATAAATTCTTCCTTGCTTATACTTATTTCAACTTAAAGAGGGTTTCATAAGAATACCCTACTTTTGAATAAAATAACAACCAGAAAAGTCTACTCCCCTCAGGTTGGCTCTAACTCACAGTGACCCTACACTGGATTGCTGAGGCTCTAAATCTTTAGAGGCGGATACTGCCCAACCTTTTCCCATGGAGCAGCTGGTAGATTTGAACCACTGACCTGGTTTGCTGTCTGATGTTAAGTATCACACTAGCTGTATAGTTAAAACTCAGTTACTCCAAAAATGTAAAATGTAAATATCTTTAAAATGTATTTTATATTTGGCAGCTCTGGTGGCCTACCAGTAATAAATATAATGTATATATTTTTAAAGTGTTAAAATATTTTTTACTTTTTTTACATTCTTTCAGAATGGTTCAAGAAATAGGTATATGTTTGCAACTAGAAGTAGAAATATATTTACAATTTTTTTAAAAAGCAGAGAGGGTAACGAAGAATTTAAGGAGCCCTCATTATACAGCAGTTAAGGACTTGATCACTAACCAAAAGGTTGGTGGTTCAGACTCACTAAGCAGCCGCATGAGAGAAAGACTAGGTGTTCTTTTCCCCACAAAGGGGACAGTTTAGAAATACCTGTGAGGTAATTCTGCTCTGTCATTCAGTAACATGTAATTAACCAACATTTAAGTGACATAGCATTTATAGGTCAGTGCCATTTATTATTGAAGAGTTTTATATTCCATAAAAACCTCACCAAACTATTCCTTCACATACTTAATAAAGTGTGTGTGTGTGTGTGTGTGTGTGTATATATATATATGTATATATTCATATATGTTGTTGATTGCTGCATGATTGCATGACTCATAGTGACCCTATGAACAGAAGGCCTGAAGCCTTTTTGTAACT
>NW_006399983.1:3675646-3676198 GCF_000299155.1 Elephantulus edwardii
TATAACATACCTAATGCTCTCTGATATAAAAGAAAAATTGATAAATAAGAGAGAGAAATCCTGAATTCAAAGAATGAAGAGCAGACAGTTAGGAATTGCAACTCAGGGTGATTCCTTATTTTTCAGAGTAAGGCTTTTCTCTGTGGGGTTTCCAGTGGCTATGACCTTTCAGAAGTAGACCCCCATACTTTTCTTCTGAGGCATTTCTGGGTAGACTCAACAAGTAAAGCCAAAGTTTTTCAAATAAATATTCAGTAATACAATATTTACATCATCTCATATACTTTCTTTTTTTATTTTCATCTCATATACTTTCAACACTCTTGGTAACAGCAGCTAGGAAATTAAGAGACGAATTACATTGGGAAAGTCAGCTGTGAGGGACCTCTCAAGAGTACTGAAGAGCAATGATATCAGGCTGGAGTCTAATCCAGGCTATACAGTCTTTGCAATTATGTGCTATGCATTGGAGAGTTGGACAGTGAATAGGGATGATAGAAAGAGAATTGATGCCTTTGAGCTGTGGTGCTGGAGAAGAGTGTTGAATATACC
>NW_006399983.1:3676298-3718665 GCF_000299155.1 Elephantulus edwardii
AGTCTTTGCAATTATGTGCTATGCATTGGAGAGTTGGACAGTGAATAGGGATGATAGAAAGAGAATTGATGCCTTTGAGCTGTGGTGCTGGAGAAGAGTGTTGAATATACCATGGACTGCTAGGAGAACAAAAACAGGTTTGTCCTGGAGAGGGTGAAGCCAGAATGTTCCCTGGAGTCAAGAATTCTGAAGCTTTGTCTGACGTACCTTGGGCATGTTGCAAGGAGGGACTGGTCCTTGGAGAGGGACATCATGTTTGGGAGATTGGAGGGACAACACAGGTGAGGAAGACCCTTGATGAGATGGATCGATTTTGTGAATGGAGTGGTGGGAATGAGTGTGTTTGCGATGGCGAGGTTGGCACAGGATAGAACGGTGTTTACGGCTCTTGTAACAGGGTCGCTATGAGTCGCAAGCAACTTGATGGCACATAACAACAAGACAACATATACTTTGGGCACGTGACCAGGAGAGATAAGTCCTTGGAGAGGGACATTCTGCTTGGAAGGGGGACAGTACAAGAGAGGAAGACCTTGGAGGAGATGGATTGACTCAGTGACTGGAGAAATGGGATTAGAGCTGTCGGACACAATGAGACTGGCTCCGGCTAGGGCCAGTTTCATAGCTAGTATCCATAGGGTCACTATGAGTCACAGGTGACTTGACGGCACATAACAACAACAACAGCCTATAAAGAACGTAAAAACATCATCTTTCTGAGTGACTTATAATAAGAGAGTGACAAACAGTGGCCATGTATCAGGCTGTAAAGCAAACACTAATGAATTTACTGAATGAAAAAATAAAAAGAATGAAAAGCAATTAATTACTCATTCGTCTCAGAATGTAGCAGAAAAGACTTAAATAAATCTTGATAAATTAGGCAAGCACAACTGATAAAAGCAGAAATTAATAAAGCACAAATCAGAATTGTTTAGCCTGTCCCAAGGTGTGTGCCATAAACAAAGAAAGTGTGTCCATACAAGTGTGAAAAGACCAAGGGAGAAAAATATGAACACACAAAATAAGGATCAACAGGCTGTTGTTGTTGTTATGTGTAATTGAGTGGGCGCTGACTCGGCTGACACTCCAGAGTGTTGCAGAGGCTGTAAATCACACAGAGGGGAGGGCACCCATCTTTCTCCCGTGGAACAAATGGTGGATTAGAACCGCCTGCATGTGGGTTGGCAGCACAGCTCCTTACCACTAGGCCACCAGAGTTTCCTCATGATCAAAATAAGATTAAAAAAAATCCCAAAACAACACATAGAGAAAATTTGTTTTATATATATGTATATCCATGAGAAGGGCAGTATTCTAAGAAACTGTAGATTATCAAAATGTACTTCAAAGAAAAGAGTATAAATAAAACTATAAAGCCCAAATAGACAAAAAATCCTGGAAGGAGTTCAAAATTTTACCAGTGAGTTAGCTGCCTCTCAAAAAAAAAAAAAAAAAAAAAAAGAAGCACAAATAAATTTGCAGGCAATATTGGCACCCCACACTGTGTAAGTCCAGCAGTGTGAAACCAAAGAGTTTACTATTTATTTTCATAACATCAGCTTTCTCTCTTGTCTGGTTGTTTAAAATTAGCATAGTTTTGGTTTCTTTAAGCTCATTCTATCAAAAAAGCTCCTCCTTTTAAGAAAGGCCAGACCCCTTTACCTTATAGAAGTCTATAAATGCAATTAATGGAACAAAATCATTCTGTCTTACTCCCCATTGTTTAAAACCAGATGTTGAGTTAGCTGTCCTCGTGGAGACCTCATGCACATTGGAACAAAATGCCGCTGTCCTGTATGATCCCTACACCAGTTGCTGATCATACCTTTGTGACCGTGCTATGATCACATGGCTTTTATTGGTATATTGTGGGGTGTAGATCACCAGGCATTTCTCCCTACTCTTTGTCTGGAAGCCCTGAAAAAAAAAACCTGTTCAGCATCAGAGCAGCATGGCCAGCCTCTACTGCAGACGAATGGCTCCTGTGCATAAAGCATACTTCCCAGCAATCCATCAAGATCTCCCACATTCAAGGGAAGAATTCTGCCACTGACTCCTAATGTCCAGTTCATACCAGCTGCACTGTCTTTACTACTGGGACAGGGGAAAGAAGAGAAAGAAACTCTGCAGGAGGCGAGCATGTATCTGCAAAGAGATGCAGTAGTGAGAGAGAAGCTCACCCAAACTCATTGCAGTTGAGTCCTTGGTAACTCATAGCAAAACCTCCAATGGGTGTCCCAGGCTTAAATCACAGGAGAGGAGCTTGTCCATTCTCCCACAGAGCCATTGGTGGAAGAAGTCAGGCCTCCAAGCTAACAGGGAGCTCCCTCAGTCTTTCCCTTCTTTTCTACAACTTCTCCATCTTTCTGCAGATGAGTCTCCTCTGTGGAACTAGAGAAGCACTGGGAGTGCAGTGTACTAAGAGTTGGGTTGCCAACCTAAAAATGCTGGTGGTTCAAACCCACCAGGCTCTCTGTGGGAGAAAGATTAAACTGTCTGCTTTTGTAAAGATATACAGCCTCAGAAACCCAGTAGGGCAATTCTGCCCTGTCCTATAGGGTCGCTATGAGTGGGCAGTCACTGGGTGGTGACTGGGACACTTAATCATGCATTTAATACACTCAGCAGAAAGGGGAGTGGCTCTCTCTGCCAAGAGCAATTGGATGGGGAATCTGTGTGCAGGTCTGCAGGCATGCGGGAAACGGTCAGCATTCCGGATGCAGTGAGAATCCAAGCTGTCAATAGACAGTGCCCTCTGTACTAGTTTTTCCAGGGTTGCCAGAACAAAGTACCACAAGCAGGTTGGTTTATCCGAACAGAAAATTATGGTCTCATTTCTGGAAGCTGTGAGCCAGAAGAATTCAAGGTGCCACTAGGGCTGTGTTCTCTGCAAAGGGCCTAGGGGAAGGTAGCTTCCTGAACATCCCAGCTCTGGTGGCCCCAGGCATTCCTTGGCTTGCTGCTGCAGCATCACTCTGCAGTTGCCTGGCGTCTTCCCTCTGCCAGTCCCCTCTGACTCCTCCTCTGGAGCACATCACTCAGATTACATCAGGGCCCACCCCATACTGGGATGGCATCCACTTAACCGATAAACCTGCAAAGACACACGTCCAAACAAGGTCATGGTCACAGGTACCAGGAATTTGGATTTCAAACATGGATTCAGTGGAGAGCATCGCTGAATCTATAACGTCATCCCATGAATAATCCACAATTATTGTTCCTATACTCATGACACAGAGGCCCCAGAAAACTTGGACCCCCCACCCCAGGAATACCCTAGAGGTTTGACTCTGTGGGCCTCCGGGTGGTGGGGCACTGGATAAGCAGAGGGACTTCCATCACCATTATGACAATAATGGGCTACGGGAGTGAGGGAATTCAAATTGACTCACTTATGGGGGAGACTAAGATGGCAGGAGGAGGGTGAGGAGGAGGAGGAGGCACAGAGCAAGATGCTTTGGAACCCTCTCCATGACGCGGGTCTGTGTCCTCCATTCCCTCGACATGTCTCCAGGCTTTCTCCACTTTCCTCTCTTCCTTCCCTATCTTGCTCACACATTCCATCCCAGCACTCTTGATTTCTGTCTTGCGACCATTATGGAAATCTGGCTTCATTTCTCCTCCTAATTTATGATCTTGTTAACATGCCCGCATGCCAGATGGTCCTGTTCTTCAGGTTGGGAGATAATGAGATAAACAAAAAATGCTGTAAGAAGCAAATAGAGGGAAGCTCCCCCCGCCTCCCTTGAATGAGCTGCTCTTCATTTCTACAAATGTGCTTGGGAGGCCTCTGCTGCAGCTTGCCAGGACTCTGAGCATGTGCATGACGCTCAGAGGTATTCAAGTAAGGGGTGGGGAGGCGAGTTCTTTCTTCCACCCTGCACTCTCTGCTCCGGAATTGTGTCCCAGAAAGTGACCAAGACCCAATGGGACAACTGCCATCAAGGCAAGTCTGATTGATGGCAGTCCCACATATGTCAGAGTAGAATTGTGCTCCATAGAGTTCCAAGGTTGTGAAAGTCTCAAAGGGATTGCCAGCCCTTTCTTCTGAGGACCCCTGGATGAGTTTGAATCACCTACTTCTTAGCTAGTAGTTGAGCGCCGCCTAGAAACTTTGCAGAATGAGACAGTGCCTGGGAATCACCTCTGCCCAACCTGTATTTGTGCTTGAACTTACTTTGTTATGGCGTGATTCTGTTTAATTACCAAAGATGGACCATTTTCTCCCATGCAATTAACTGCCTCTGAAAACCCATTGGAGGATCAGCTATGGTTGGTTCTGACTTGATGGTACATACAATTACAGCACTTAACACGGTGTGCTGTCATTGTACTTTTTTTCCCACCACACTGTGAGCTCCCTAGAGACAGGGACCATGTCCTTTTCCTCTGAACTCACAGTGTCTGACGCAGGGCCTGGCATGTAGTTGACAGATAGTCAACAAATTATTAAACACTTCTACTATAAATATGATATAAATATGCAAATTTCTGCTAAAGAGAAGAATAAGGAGCTGAATGAATAAGTATCGGCTGTTCTTCCCACTTGCTTGCTATGCATCAGAAAGTTGGACAGTGACCAAGGATGAGAGGAGAAGTCATGCCTTTGAGTTGTGATGCTGGAGAAGAGTATTGAATATTCCATGGATTACCAAGAGAACAAACAGATCTGTCCTAGAGAGGGTGAAACCAAGTTGCTTCTTGGAGACAAGGATTTTAAAGCTCTATCTCACATACTTTTGGCATGTTGCAAAGAGGGACCAGTCCTTGGAGAAGGGCGTCATGCTTGGAAGGGTGGAAAGATAGCGCAGGAGACCCTAGATGAAATGGATTGACATAGGACTGAGGTAATGAGGGTAGGGATGTCGGAGACATTGAAATTATTAGCTCAGGAAAGGACAGGGTTCAGAGCTGTTGTGCATATGGTCACTGTGCATTGCAGTCAAATCGATGGCACATAAAAACTACAAAGTGCACAACCAGTGCAATCCATAAGAGGATCTGTCAATGACTCCATCCTTCTTAGTACTGTGCCATCTAGTCTTTAAGGATCTCTTCCATTCTAAAATTCTGGGATTATCCTGTTTTATGAAAGCAGAAGATGGCAGAAAGGTTTGCTTGTGGTTTGGTTTTTTTTTTGTTTTTTGGTTTTTTTTTACTATGCAAAGGCATTTGACTGTGTGGATCACGACGAATTACTGCTAACATTGAGAAGACTGAGAATTCTAGAACACTTAGTTGTATTCATGAGAAACTTATAAATAGACCAGGAAGCAGTTTTCTGAACAGAACAAGGGAACACTGCATGGTTTAAACTTGGGAAAAAGCAGTGCAGGGTTGTATTCTTTCTCCTTACCTATTCAGTCTGTGAGCTGAGAAAATAACTGGACTTTATGAGAAAGAATGTGATATCAGGATTAGAGGAAAATTCAGTAACAACCTGCATTATGCAGATGGCACAACCTTCATTGCCAAAAGTAAAGAATACCTGAAACACTACAGAAGATGAAAGACTGCAGTCTTCAATATGTAAGTCTCAAAATCAAGAAAACAATAGGCAGCATCATGATCAATGGAGTAAAAGTGACTGTCAACAATTTTAAATTTAAAAATTTAGGGTTGTCTATGACTCGACGACACTTAACAACAACATAGAGCTCTTTTGGCCTAGTGGACAGAAAGTGATGCTATCCAGCCAAAGGTGGGTGATTTTAATCTGTGCACTCAGGTCTGCTTTTAATTGTTTTTGGTCAAACATTCTTCTACATGGCACAGCACTGGTCTGTCCATTTGCTGTACAAAGGTAACTCGTGGTTGCTGTGATGCTAACCACCATGACATTGATGTGTTAAATGTGATGATTGTTACCCAGGGTGGACAGTGTTTGGTGGAGCTTCCCAATTAAAACAAGCTTGGAAGCAGGAGTGGCATCCACTTCTGAAATAGCTTTCCTCTGGAAACTCTATGAACTTGGAGAAACATTGAAAGTTATTCAGGTGTTCAGGTCTTTCATTCATGGGGTGGCTATGAGTCGTCTACAACTCGATGGCACCTAACAACAACAACAAACCAAGACACTGGGTAAAGCTGGTGTCTAGGGCATGGTCAGCACACTAGACTCAACTGGATAAAATCCAACCACTGTCTACTTCTGTAAGTAAAGTTTTATACAGTATAACCATATTGTCTATGGCTGCTTTGAAGTTTAACGGCAAAGATGAATAGTTGCAACAGAGACCATATGGCTCACAAGGCCTAAAATATTTTTTCTCTAACCCTTTATAGAAAATGTTTGCCAACTCCTGATGTAGAGAAATCACAGGCACCAATGTTTCTGCACACACATGATGTCATATTCCAAGGAGTAAGCCTGCCTAACAACATGCCCAAAGATTCACTGCCCTTCCTTCTAAGGAGCCCCTGGCTCAGAATCTCTAAGTGCCTTCTTACCCAAGATTAGGGACCATCATCAGCTCCACCTTCAGAAGATCAGAATCTCAAGCACACTCAAGTGCAACCAAAACAAGGAATGGAGTTCCCAGTATTGCAGAGGTCTTCCTATTACCCCACTGGGCATCAAAAGCATACACCTTGGATAAAAGTACAGATGACAGCATCAAAGTTAGGATGAGATGTCGATTCCCAGCATTTCTCTAATTATTTGCAAAGTGGTCTTTCTCACTATATTATCACTGCTAATCATGAACCATGTTTTGGGTTTGGTTGAGAGGAGAGTAGGGACAAGGAAGAAAATAATTTCAGCCTGATCTAGCTGTGTCCCTGGACATACCATTAAAGCATTGAGCACAAGGAAGCTCTGGTGGCATAGTACCAAGAAGCTGTGCTGCAATCCCAAAGGTGTATGGTTTGGATCCATTAGATGCTCCACTGGAGAAGGAGGGGGAATCTCCTCCTGTGCCAGCTGGATCTGATTCGAGGACGATGGGACACAACAGGAGTGGGGGGGGGGGGGAAGAAAGGCATAGAGCAGAGGTCTGAAAACCAGCTTCCTGCAGTAATGCACCCTCAAGATTAGGAGGAACTAGGAGAGCTTGCGGATCAAGTTCCAAACAATAGGATCAGACTAAACCAGACTGTTCTGATGCCCCTGACTCTATAATTCAGTTCAATCAGGCACCTTGCTAATGCCAGGACCCTTTTGTAAGCATCTGTTCCAACCTATCAATCTAAATTTTACCTTGGAATGAAATTGGTTTACAATGCCCTCTCCCCACAGCCTGGCTAGTTTCTTGGGACCACTTGGTGCCCTCCCACTCAAGATTATTAGAGACCAGACCAAACATTTGCCCCAGTGGTTCTGGGATGTAAAAAGCTATTGAAATCTTACTGAGATTAAAGTGTAAATATCTATGTCATCAGATCAGTTTTTTGTTTTGTGGGGAAGACACTGAGATTAAATCCCAAAGCACTGTAACATTGGAAAAGTTGGAATTAGGTGCCATTGAGTCGAGTACAACTCAGCAATCCTATAGACAACAGATTTGAGCCTTGTCCTGTCCTGTGCCATCAGTGTCATTTCTGAAATACTCAAGCTCATTGCAGCAGTCACTGTGTGAATCTGCTGGTTGAGGGTCTTCCTCTCTTTCACTGAGCCTCCACCTTGCCAAGCATGATATTCTTTGCCAAGGACTTGCCTCTCCTAGCAGCGTGCCCAAAGTATGTGAGTCAAAGCTTCACCATCTTTGCTGCCTCCCAGAAGCACTCTGGCTGAACCTTTTCAAGACATATTTGTTTGCTCTCTTGGCAGCCCACGGGATAGTCAATACTAGTCTCCAGCACCACACACAATTAAAAGGCTTCAGTTCTTCTTATTTCATCTTTATTCATTGTCCAGTTCTCAGATGCATAACAAGTGACTGAAAAGCCTGAGTCAGGTGCACCTTAGTTTGCAAACTGACGTCATTGTTCCTCAGTCATTATTTGGAGAGGTTCCTGGCTGCAGACTGTCACAATGCAATAAGTCTCTCGATCTCCTAACAGTTGGTACCAAGTGTGCTGATTGTGGACCCAAAGAAGATGAAGTCACTGACAGTTTCAGTCTTTTCTTAATCTATCATGATGTTACCTATCAGTCCAATGGTGAGAATGTTTTGTTTTCTTAATGTTGCAATGTAAAACATATTGAAGGCTATAGTCTTTGATCTTCTGCAGCATTTCAAGTCCTTCTCATTTTTTGCAAGCAAGGTTTTTGTCATCTGCATAATGCAGGTTGTTGATCCTGATGTCAGATTCTTTTCCTACTTGGAAATGTAGGGTGTATGCTTCCCGTGGAAACAAGCGTTACAGCTTTATTCAAGGCTGGTCCTATGAGCACACAGCTGCCTGGACAAATAGAAAATTAGAAGCCATCCAGAGTGTCCAGACTGAGGACATTCTTGTGCTCTCTGGGAAATCATGGGGTATCAAGTGGACCAGTGATTACATCTCTTAGTAGGAAGTACTCTTCATGCCGTACTGTCCAGTCTCTTCATATCACAGAGAAGTAACTTGAAGCTCAGAGAGGTGAGATGGCTGCTTGCAGCCACGATGAGGTCAGCCATTGTACCGATGTCTCACTCTCCCTCCTTCTATTACTTTTACCTTCAGAAATTCAACCAAACTGAATTAAGCAAGCAATGGAATGTATGGGTTTTAAACTGAAAATTACAGGGTTAAAAGAAAGGCCTAGCAATCTACTTCTGTACGATTCTGGTCACTGAAAATCCCAAGGAGCACAGGCAAGGGCAAACACGAGTGAAAGTCAACTCGGTGGCAATAGTTGTTGTGTACATTCAAGTCAGAACGAGTCATAGCTGACCCTCCAGTGGGTTTTCAAAGGCAGTAAATGGCATAGGAGAAGGAGGCTCATCATTCTTGCATGGAGCAGCTGGTGGATTCAAACCCTGTACTGGAGGTAGGTGTGTGCGGAAGGCTCATCAGTAGTCTGCATTTCTTTTTCCGCTTTATTCTATATTGGCGTCTTTCTTCTATAGACCCCTGTACATCCTCCCAGGTTGGAAGAAAGACTATATCCTTTCCATTAATTTAGGCAGGAGTCAGGGGGCTTGTGCCCCTTACTTCTTACTTGCCTCTCTTAAATTATGATCCCATCTTTGAAACTGTTCCTGCAGCCTGGTGAGGTGATACCATCTCCACAGCTGAAGCCACATGGACAGTGAATGAGAAAGGAGTGATTCTCCAAAGAAAGATCAACATCCTGCTTCTAGACTGCAGAAAATGAGAGGATAGAAAGCAAAATTAACAGATGATCAGGCCACTCCCTCAATCTCTGGAATTATCTTGTTGTTGTTATATGCCATCGAGTTGCCTGCGACTCATAGTGACCCTATATATAACAGCCCTAAACCCTGCTCTATCCTGTGCCAATCATACTGTCTCTGACACACCCATCCCGATTACCCCAGTCACTGAATCAGTCCACCTCATAGAGGGTCTTCCCCTTCTGTGCCGTCCCTCTACCCTCCCAAGCATGAGGTCCCTCTCCAAGGACCTGTCCCTCCTTATAACATGTCCAAAGTATGTCAGACGAAGCCTCAGAATCCTTGCCTCCAAGGAGCAGCCTGGTTTAACCCTCTCCAGGCTGAATCTGTTTGTTTTCTTGGCAGTCCAGGGTACATTCAGTACTCTTCTCCAGCACCACAGCTCAAAGGCATCCATTCTTCTTCTATCCTCCTTAGTCATTGTCCAACTCTCTGATGCATAAGAAGTGATTGCAAAGACCATAGCCTGTATCAGACGCACCTTTGTCTCCAGAGTGACACCATTGCTCTTCAGTACCCTGGAGAGGTCCCTAAGAGCAGACTTTCCCATTGCAATACTTTTTTTTATTTGCTGGCTATTGGTACCAAGAGTGTTGACCATGGAGCCAGGCAGACTAAAGTTATTTACATTCCCAATCTCTTAACCATCCATCCTGATGCTGCCAATTGGTCCAAGTGGTGAGAATCTTTGTTTTCTTGACATTGAGCTTCAATCCATACTGAAGGCTGTAGTCCTTGACCCTCTGCAGCAAGCATTTCAGGTCCTCCTCAGTTTCAGCAAGCAGGGTTGTGTCATCCGCATAACGCAGATTGTTGATAAATCATCCACCGATCCTGATGCCACACTTCTCCTCATAGAGCCCAGCCTCTCGGATAATCTGTTCTGCATACAGGTTGAAAAGGTATGGAGATAGGACACATCCCTGGTGTACACCTTTCCCAATTTTGAACCATGCAGTGTTTCCTTGCTCTGTTCTGACAACTGCATCTTGGTCCAAGTATAGGTTTCGCATTAGAACGATCAAGTGTTCTGAGATTCCCATTCTTCTCAGAGTCAGCCACAGTTTGTTATGATCCACACAGTGTGGAAACTATAGAACGATATCACTGATTTCACACACAAGCAAGATTCTACTGAAGATTATCCAAAAACGACTGGAACAGCACATCAGCAGAGAACTGCCAAGTCCAGGCTGGGTTTAGAAGGGGTCGTGGTACTAGGGATATTGTAGCTGATGTTAGATGGATCTTAGCTGAAAGCAGGGAATACCAGAGGAATGTCTATCTGTGTTTCATTGATTATGCAAAGGAATTGTCTTAGCTTCCTAATTAATACATTGATTACAGCTACGGACTCAAGTGTGTCAGAGACGATGGGAATGGCCCAGGATAGGATAAGGTTCAGATCTGTTGTTCATAGGGTCTCTATGAACTGTACGTGACATGACAGCAACAACATCTCCCGGTTTGGATCCTCCTCGTTTGAGTGATCGCTCTCCCTGATACGCCAGGAAGTGTCTGTAATCTTCTTGGGTCTTACTTCTTACCCTAGTAGAGAAACAATTCCCCTTCAATTAAGGCCATTGAGGAGATAGTCGTCATTGAGTCCTTCAAAACCACAGAGCTATTTAGGACCTGGGTCTTCATGGAGTCATATTCCTCACACCTATCTTCTTGCCATTTTCTTTGTCACCTTCTTGATATCTTTGAGTGGGGGTGCTGGAGAACAGTACATACACCGTGGACTGCCAACAAACAGGTCTGTCCCGGAGAGAGTGAAACCAAGTTGTTCCTTGGAGGCAAGAATTTTGAAGCTCCGTCTCACATACTTTGGGCATGTGGCCAGGAGGGACCAGTCCTTGGAGAAGGACATCATGCAGCCTGGAAGGTCAGCACAGGGCAGGAAGACCCTGGATGAGGTGGATTGACACAGTGACCGGGGCAATGGGGCTAGGTGTGTTGGAGACAGTGAGACTGGCTCAGGACTGCACAGATTTCGGAGGTGTTGAAGGCTGTCGCAGGCGACTCAACAGCGCATAATAATAAACCACCTTCTCTTTAAACTGTTCTTCACAAATTGCCTCCTCTCCCCACCTTCCACCAATCCAGTCACCTGAGTTTTTGGCATGCCCTTATCAGCACTTAAGTGTAATTCTTCCATAAGTATATAGTTTTGTTTTATTTGCATTAAACAAGAGCAGTGTGGTTAAATATTATCTATAACATTTGGTATATGAAACTTCATCGTTTGTATCATATTTTATCTCCTTATTAATCCTGTGATGTAGGCAATAGCTCCATTTATAAAATGATAAAAATGTCTCAGAGAGCTTAAGTGTGCCTCAGGGGAGGTAGCTGGGAAGCTAAGGGTAGGATCTAAGAGGTGGCAGATCCAGGGCACCAAACACAACATTAAAGCCACGCGTTCGATTTAAACCACACAGCTGTCAACGTGATAAAGTGAGCTTAAAGAGTGGTCCTCAGCCACGGTGCACTTGGTAATGACAGGAAAAGTGCTTCTAACCCCTAGTGAGAACAGACTAGGGATGCTGGTAAATACCATGCGGTGCAAAATTGTGCACAACAAAACTTGGTTCCAAATGTTAATAATGCTGAAGGTGAGAAGCCCTGGTCCCCTATTCAAAGAACAGAGATTCTATCTACAGTTCTTAATGGTTTGCCCTTTTGTCCTGAGCAATGAATTGTACATATGAAAAAAGAGATTGCTCTGGCAAATGTGTTATCTGTATTTTTTAATATTTCAAAATAAAAGGTCTTCTAAGGAGCATACAGGAGAGAAAAAGAAATAAATTGTCCATTGTCATCATTTCTTCTATATCAGAAGCAGTAAAAGAATAAAAAAGCAATTTCTGTCAAGTCTGCTCATGCTTTACGGAAACATCATCTGGCCAAACTGTGTATGGTCGTGGGAAGAGCCCTCTTTTTCTGTCCGTATCTGCTTACCTTACCCCGCGAGATGTACAGTCCTGGAAAACCCTTCTCCTCCTGTATAATTTTTTTAAAATTAATTTTCATGAGCATTTACAGAGATTTTAGATTTCCATTCATTCATTGTTGCACTTTTCTCCCTGCCCCCTTTTCCCTTTTCCCCTTCCCCAGTTCTCTCCTCTCTTTGAAAAGTAACAGAAAAATTGTTTCATCATTGTACAATCCCTCCCCGCAAGTCCACTCCACTGTGCAGCCTTCGTTCTGGACTCCTGTCATGAGAACAATACCAAATCATATATCCCTTTTTAACAGTTCTCTCTCTCTCTCTCGCTCTCTCTCGCTCTCTCTCACTCTCTCTCGCTCTCTCGCTCTCTCTCTTGCTCTCTCTCGCTCTCTCTCATCTCTCTCTCTCTCTCTATCTCTATCTCTATTTCTATCTCTATCTCTCCTCCCTTTCAATGAAGTATATATTATTTACTCCCTCTGTAATTTAGTCTTGAAAACCCAAGAGGAGGGAAACTCCAGAAGTGAGATAGCTGGATCAAACATTGTTGCCTATATATCTGCTTGGCAATTGCTGTTTCCTATGGCTGATACGTTAGAGTTGTGTTGGAGAAGAATATTGACTATCCTGTGGACTGAGGAAAGAACAAATGGATAAGTCTTGGAAAGAGTACAGCCAGAATGCTCTTTGGAGGCAAGAATAGTAAATTTTTTCTCTCATAATTTGCTAGGAGAGGTTACTCTTTGGAAAAGTGGAGGGTCAGCAAAGGAGATGAAGACCCACAGTGAGATGGATTGACACGGTGACTATAGCAGTGGGCTCTAGTGTGTCAGAGGTGGTGATTATGGCACAGGACAGTACAGGGCTCAGATTTGTTGTTCACAAAGGTTGTTGAGTTGTACTCACCTCACTCTCTGCCAGCACCTGCAGACTGCTAATACTGCAGGATTGTGTAGGTGACAGTGTTACCTGGTTGACCAGATTTTTTCTCGCTCTCTCCATGACCTCCCTTTCCTTTGTGATGCTATTCTGATCATCCTCTTATTTTATATTTAATCCTCTGATTTTATATTATTTCCCTCCACTCATCTCACTATGTGTCTATTTACTGATTTTTACTCCCCGCTTTTCTCCCTTGCAAACTATTGTAATCATCCAGGAATGTTTCTTTTATGTGTGCTAACCTTTCTTTAGCTTTATATAATAGTAGTTGGTGTTGCATTGCTGTGTGACATCGAGTCAGAACCAGCTGAGAGCTGACCTTCCAGTGGGTTTTCAGAGGCTGTAAATGGTACAGGAGGTGGATGTCCATTATCTGCCTTGGAGCTCTTTGGTGGATTTGAACTGTGTGCCTTTGGGCTGGAAGCACAACTCCTTACTAGTAGGACACAGTAGGGTCATAAAATACTTGACTAATGTGTTTCTCTTAGTATAATGTCCTCTAAATGGATCCTTGTTATATGCTGTTCCATGCATTCTTCCTTATTTTGTGTGTGTTGTATAGCTCATCGTGTACATGTAACATAGTTTGGTTAGTCATTAATCCACTTGGGCTGTTTCCATCTTGTAAATATTACTGCAGTGAACATGCATGTGCATTTGTCTCTTTCTCTCTGGGTGTGCCACGGTAACAAGTATCTTATTATTTTAAGATGTATATGAAGAAGTGGCATTGAACTCAAATGCATTGCTGTGGAAGTAGAACTGGGTCATAGCTGACCCTCTGATGGGTTTTCTGGAGCTGTAAATGGCACAGTAGAATATTGTCCATCTTTCTCCCCAGGAGCCCCTGGTTGATTAGAACCTACAGCGTTGCAAGTGCAAAGTTGGAGTTAGCACAACTACCTGTGGACTAAGCCACCAGAACTCCAGAAGAGGGATAGCTGGATTAAATAGTATTTCTATTTCAGGATTTTTTAAGGACAAGTCAAACTTCTTTCCAAAGTGGTTGTCTTGTCACACCAACAAAGTTTTGCCATTCTCTGGACACCATTTTACTTGGACACCATCTGACTGTCCTACCAGCAGTGCAGGAGAGTTCCGATCTCTCCACACCCTCACCAGCATGTGTTGTTTGCTGTTGAGTTGTTTGCTGTTCCCTTGTTGCTGGGTTGAGATATCATTTCATTTCGGTTTTGATTCGCACCTTTTTAAGAACTGAGAGAGCTCCAGTGGGGAAGTAGGACTTTCTCCTGAGGTGCCTCTGGGCGGATGTAAGCCTCCAAACTTTTGATTAATAACCAATCCTATGAAACTTTGGACCACCCAGAGACACTGCTGTCTCAGAAAGGGATCTAAAGTATCCATGCCTGGGTAGAGGGAGCCAAAGCTGATGGAAACTTTCCCCTGCCATCCTTTCTAGTCCCTGCAACAAGACGTTGGCCTGTATTCACAGCAGAGTTACATGCTCCTAGCTATAAGGATCTGGGGAAAGTGGAAGTGCAAATACAAAGAAGAGCAGTTAATGGTGACATGGGGCAGTAGAATGTCTAAGAGCATAAATAGAGGAAGAGAGAGATTAAGAGAGGAAGAATGATAAGGGGCAGACAGGAAGCCTGGAGGTAACAATAAGGTTCTACTGCTGATGAAGTAGGAGGCACCTGGATTGAGGTGAAATGAGAAGAGAGCATGCCAGGTCATGAAGAAGAGAGGAATGGGGGCCTCCCTGTAGCCTCTGCAAGCTTCAGGGAGTGAGAATTTAATGTGAGTCTAATTAAATCAGAAGCAGTTCGCATTATTCACACTCTGCTCCAGCAGTTTCCAAGCCCACACGCTCCACTATACTCTGGAGAGGTTCGGTGATGATGGCTGCTGGATGCACATTCACAGCAGAAGGAAGGAGAGGGGAAACTTGGCTCCTGGAGACTTTCTTGTACCTGTTTTGTTTTGTTTTGTTTTGTTTTCTCCCCATTGTGAGTGAGGGGTGAGACAGAGAGGGAGGGGTTATTTGTCAAATATATGGGGACTGAGAAGCTGAGAAACTTCCTTCCACAGAGACATATGAAGCCTTGCTAGATGTCCTACATGTTAGACATATGTAGATCCAGGAGGACTGAAACTTGAGTCTCACTCAAGAGCCAAGGTTCTCTGGTTACAAAATATAGGAGAGATTTTCCAATAAACTGTGTCCCTTTGATGTCCTTTCAGTCCAACCTGGATGGTTCAACTAGGGAATGGTGTCCCCATAATGTTTTATGGTATTAATTACAGTCGTCACATTACAGCAAGACTCCTCCAGTTTCTCTTTAGTTTTGTGATGAAGATAAGCAATCCAAGTGAAGGGAAATGGTCCAAGGCTTTTGAGGAGTGGAGTGTGTGGTGATCAGAATCCTGGAGGGAAGCTGGACAGAGCAGAGGTCTCCTGCCTGGATCTTCCTGTTCTTGGAAGAGTGAGAAGTATGAGGTGCAAAGGTGCCCAAGAAAGTTGAAAGAAACAGTCTCCAAAATATTCAACTTTTTGTTTTTTACAAGTTTAAAACAAATATTTCAAATACAATTTATATTTTCTTTAATCTGCTGACTCAGGACTGTGGCGTGGGGTAGAGTGCCTAGTACACTATATGAGATCAAAATGGCAGCTTTTGCCCAGGGGTGTTCTGGTGGCTTAGTGGTAAGGAGTTGTACTAACAACCCAAAAGCACCCAGTTCGAATCCATAGCTGCTCCGCAAGGAAAGAATGGACACAGCCTCTGAAAAAAACCACAGGAGGATCAGTTCTGGGTCAATTCTAACTTGATAGTGCACAACAACAACAACAGAAGAAACATAAAGCTCAGAAAGCAAAAGGGGATAAGCTAGAGAGATGAATGCAAACAAGAATCATAGGGAGGGAGCTGGGAGAGTGTTGCTACAGAGTAAGGGTTGTGACGAATATCATAAAACAAAATGGTTGGATGGAAACCTAGTTGGCTCTTTAAGCTTTTACTCAAATCACAATAAAAATTCTAAAAAAAGAAAGCAAGCAACTCCTCTGAACACCTTCCTGCCCTCCCCTGACATACATGCACTGTCTCCACCAACCAGAATCCTTGGGGGTCACGAAGGGCTTCAAGCTCTTTGCCTTGGGACCCATCAGAAGGGGAGCCAAGTGCAGGGTGTCCATGTGCTAAGCATGAGGAACTGTGGGCGAGCCATCCTGGGAGTAGGATTCCCAGGTCATGGCCGCCTGGGCTCCACTCTGACCTTGAGACACACAGCAAGCGCTGGAGTCAGAGACCAGCCTTCTGTCTTCTGCTTCAAGAATGTGTCACTACATATGGGAAAGAAAGACACTTTAACATGTACCCCTTCCTGAATCCTCTCCTCCCTGTATTACCTTTTCCTCCTCCTTGTTCTTTTTTAATAGTAATTTCTCATTTGAGTAAAAAATTATTTCACCGGAGAGGTGGTGATTAAGTCCCATAATTAGGAGAAATACCAATTAAGCCAGGCGCTGCAAGCACCAGGCAGTCCGCATCCACATTATTATTTGAGACTGTGTCTCAGTAGGGGTGAGGGTCGGGGTGTAGGGCCCTTCCACCTCTTCTCCATACCCACAGTCTATCTGCTGAACAGGACTGAGGCCTCTGTCGGAGTCAGAGCCAAACAGGGGGCAGGGTAAGAGTTGCTTTCCTCCTGCCTACACCCCACCCCATAGTTACCATCATCTCTGACAACCCTTTCTCATTATAATCCTCATTATATCAGCCCAAGTCGACCACCAAACTCCAATCTCTGTATTTAGCGCTCCTTGCCAAGCCTCCTTCCCAACAGTGGCTCCTCACTGCCCATAATGCCTTCTCAACCCTCAATTCCTTGGTTTTCTAAATCATTGGCTTTATCAGCCAAGATGCTTTTAGGCAGAGCTGTAGAAACATGCAGATAAATGTGTAGGTGAGAAGTATGGCAGTAAAGTCCAGATGAGGACATGCTGTTGGCAGGTCCTGGGAAGCTGGGCCGTCTCCTCCAGTTAGATTTAAAGTCTGGGAAAACCCAATGAGCATTCAGCTATACTGACTTGATGACACTAGGTGGGGGTGGGGGCGTGTGTGTGTGTGTGTGTGTGTGTGTGTGTGTGTGTGTGTACGGACCTGTAGGGGAACAATGATATTTGTCGTTCCATTGTATGAAGCTACCTCTGAGTCATTGCATTTATTTTTTTTAAAAAATTATCTTATTCAATTTTTTAATTAATCTCTTTTAAAATTGTTTCTTTATACTTTACAATCTGATGTGATATTTCCTTTTGGGTTTTTTGTTTGGGGTTGTTATTTGGTTTTTTTGTTGTTGTTGTTGTTGTTTTTTAATATTCACCATGATAGAATACTGCCTGATCACTGGTGCACTTGACTTTGTGTCCATCTCATTGAGGGTCACCCTCAGTTTTATTTACCCTTTCCCAAATGTGGTGTCCTTTTCTCATGACCGGTCTAGTGGTTTGGTATGGATTTTGGCTTCCATTTTATCCAGAACTGAATTATCTTTCCAAATGCACTACATCAGCACACCCACATAACTTCCCTTTAGCCTATTGTTGTTGTTATTTTTAAGTGCTGTCAAGTCGTAGATGACTCATAGCAACCCTATGAACGAAAGAAGACCTGAACACTTGTATAACTTCCATTGTTTCTCCAAATTCATAGGGTTTCTGGAGGCAAGCTATTTTGGAAGTGGATGCCACTCCTGCTTCCAAGCTTGTTTTAATCTGGGAGCTCCACCAAGCACTGTCTGCCATGGGTGACCATTATCACATTTGACACATCAGTGTCACGGTGTTTAGCATCACAGCAACCACAAGTTACCTCTGTACAGCAAATGGACAGACCAGTGGTATACCACATAGAAAAATGTTTGACCAAAAACAATTAAAACCAGGCCTGCGGGGCACAGATTAAAATCACCCACCTTTGGCTTGGTAGAGTCACTTTCTGTCCACTAGGCCTAACAGAGCTCTCTCGTTGTTGTTGTTGTCAAGTGCCATCGAGTTGTAGATATCTCACAGCAACCCCGTGAACAAAAGACCTGAACACTTGTGTAACTTTTATCGTTTCTGTGCTTAACTGAGGGGAGAAAAGCTAAAGAAGATTTACATGGAGATAGACAAATATGAAGGGCTGACAGGGATGGGAAGGGAGCAGAAATTATTGGAGGGATGGATAGGCAAGGTCGAGAGAGGATTTGATGAAATATGATAAATAGCATCGATCAGTTGTAATTAATGTTAATAAAACAAAATGTATATGATTTAATATCAACTTAAACTCTAGTTTGCTCCTTGGAGGTTAAATATTTTGAAACTCCATCTCACATACTTTAGGCATGCCAAGAGGGACCAGTCCTCCAGTCCTGACAGAAGGACATCATGTTTGGAAGCGTGGAGAAGAGAGCATGGATGAGATATGCTGACACAGTGACTGCCGCAGGGGAGTCAGGTGTGTCAGGGAAGGAGAGCCGGACCTCCAGAATCCAGAGGCATCTCCGGCTGCACCTGACTCAGGCGCAGTAGCCACCACCCTCTCTCACTATGGACTAAGGGGGCATGTCGGCGCATACGCTTGGGGCCCACATTTTCTCAGTCCCCTTGGTCTTGACCCATCAGGGGCTTGTTCTATCTGTGAAATGTGTAACAGTTGTGGGGTTTTGGCCGCAGGCCAGACTTTGAAACCTTGCAGTTAGATGCTGGGCGAAGCACTGTGTCAATAAGTAGAGCTGTGTACATCCAGAGGGTTCCCAAAGAGATCTCTCCTGAGAAAAGAGGACACCTCTTTCTTGCCCAGCCTGTGTCCTCACTCTGTTAGAACAAGGCCAAGAGCTGTACCTGAAAATCTACCTGTCTGTTCATTCATTCCACAACCACATGCCAAAAACTGGATGTAGGGGAATACAGTGGGGAGCCAGGCAAGTGGTACACGCCCTCCTCCTCAGGCTCAGTCTACTTGGAAAACAACTTGAAATTCTCAGGTGCAGTTTTTTGGGAACCTTCTGGCCACACAAATATGCCCAAGCTGCTGGGATTCCACATCGAAAGGAGACCGCCCTTCTTCTTCCACGGTTCCTTTCTCAACCAATCATCTTCTGCCCTTCATCTCACCCAAGGTGAGATTTAAAAGTAAACTCTCCCCCACTTACATAGTGTGTTATGTGCTGCACTGCTCACTGAAAGGGCAGTGGTTCAAATCCACCAGCTGCTCTGGGGGAGAAAGACAGGCAGTCTTCTTCTATGAAGATATGCAGTCTTGGAAACCTGATGGAGGTTTGCTGAAAGTTGGCATCCACTCGATGGCAGCCCAGGGGTTTTAAATTCAAATGTCTACCAGAGCTAGGCTTAGAATGGGATGACGTGGGATTGATGGGAAAGCAATAAAGAGTGGTAGGGTCTGTGGTAAATTGGAAAGCATAATCCCATGCAAAGGCGCTAACCCGCTGCTGAGCTTCACCAAATGGACTACAGAGAGGAAGGCAGATCCTGCGTCTGTTCTGACTTTTAGAAAGAAGGCAGAACTAAAAACAAAAGAAAAGAAAGAAGGCAGAACTAAACAGTGCATGTAATTTCCTAACTTTTAAAATGATGAAGGCTACATGAATGGACATGTAGGCAAGATCTGTTTGCAGGCTGCCTCCTTCAACCATGGACTGAGCCACAGATGCACAGAGGAGCAGGCAACACCCCAGAGCCCTCTCTGAGGCCAAGACCTTGGATTCTCTTATAGCTCTGATGCGGAAGCCCTGGCGACTGGGGAGGGGAGAAGAGAAGAGTCAGACTACTGACTTCACAGAAGAAATCCCCAACCAGTGCAATACATAGTTCCTTCTGTGTTATCTAAGGCCATCCTGCCTGCCAGCCAGCTCCCTCTCTCCTTACCCGCTGTACCCTGCTCCAGTCCTTGCTTCCAGGTGTAGCTCCCCTCACATAGGCTCAGGAAGCACCACATTTGTGTTTTGTTACGGCCCACCCCCCATCTCACCATGCAGTGCAAATCACTGAGTGTGTGCCTGTCCCTGGCCTGGATTGGGAGACCTTGGGAGACACCTTTGATTTTGCATTTTTTAATATATTCAACCCTCAGAGTCCAGTGAAAACAAAACAGAAATCCCACTGCCATCAAGAGAATTCTGACTCCCAGTGACCCTCCATTGGGTTTCTGTAGCTGCAGATCTTAATAAGAAGCCTCTTTCATCTGTCTCCCTAGGAGCAGCTCGTAGCTTCAAACCTTTGACCTTCTGGTTAGCAGCCTAGCACACCCGGATTCCTTTCCATATGCTGGCTAACTGACTCACTGCCATGTGATCAGTCCTGACTCATTGCAGCCCTCCATCAGCTTTCAGAGGCTGCTGGCCATCTTTCTCCCAAGAGCTGCTGGTGGATTCCAGTCATGAGAGACACGCGGCCTTTTGGTTAGATGTCTTAGCTAGCAATTCCCCTCGCTGTTCCTTCCCTGTGCACATCAAACCTACAGGTGGGAAATTTCGCTTGTGCTTCCCGATGGAGCTGGGAGGTGTGGCCACCGACGAATAAGGCTCAGTCAGAGGCCAAGTCTTCTGGAGAACTCTGTCTGCAGATGCATCTCTCACCTCCCCACACGACACCTGCCATGCGTTCAGCACACATCTCAGAGGACCTTAATCCTCTACTTGGGTGTCTGTCTCACCCACCAGACAAGAGCATCCACAGGCAGGGACTGAGATTATCCTGTGAGCCAGTCTTCTTCAAAAAGAAGGAAGTGTTGCAAAGCAAGAAAAAGGGAACAAAAGGGGAAAGTGAGAAATGGGCTTGAATTTGGGGGCCAGATAGACCAGGGTTACATTTTCATCTCCCCCACGGTAAGATGTGTGACCTTGCAGGCAGGTGTTCCATCACCTCCAAGCCTGTGGGGGGCGGTTGACTTGTAAAGACTGGCTGGGGAATAGACATGGTCGCTCTATAAATGCATATTGTCATAACTCTATTGTCATTGCTCCTTGTAAAGGGAGAGAGGAATGAATGCATGTGGTTCTATTCCCCTTATCTCTCCAAATCTCCACTTTAGGACACCAGTCAACTATCCAGTTTTACATATGAGGAAACTGATGGACAGCAGTGAACTGATTCACCCAGGTTCTGTGAAGTGTCAAAGTGTCCTCTCTGCCTGGGACACATTTTTTTTTTATATTATTATTGTTAATTTTAAAGAAAATTTACATATTTTGGGATTCCATTCATTCATTGTTGCTTTAAAGAAAATTTACATATTTTGGGATTCCATTCATTCATTGTTGCATTTTTCTCCCTGCTCACCCCTCACCCCTCACCTCCAGTTTGTTCTTCTTTTTGAAAAGTAAAAGAAAAATTCTTTCATTGTTTTATAATCCTTCCCCCCAGATCCACTCTACTGTGTAGCCTTCATTCTGGGCTCCTGCCATGACAATAATACCTAATCACATATCCCTTTTAAACAGTTCTCTCCCTCATCTGTTTCAATGCAGTAAACATAATTTATCCCATCTTTCTCCGTCTCCCCAACCCCTATGTCAGTCCCATACACCTGTTTACAACAGTTGGCACTATGTATTTGTCCTTTTGTGACTGAGATATTTCATTCAGCATAATGTCCTGGAACACATTTTATGTGGCATTTTCCAGGCTTATTTAAAAGGTCGGCCCTTTCTTTATAGAAAGCAGAGATGTATTAAAAAAAAAATCCATCTGTGCTGTTCAGTAAGGTCCTCACTAGGTGCATATGGCTATTTCCATGTAAATTAGTTCAGGTTAGTAAAATTGAAAGGTCAGTTCCTCAGTTGCACTAGCTATTTTACTGAGGCTTAGTAACTGTGCCCAGCTAGTAGGGATAGCTGGTGGCCTAATGGTAAGGAGCTGTGCTGCCAACCCAAAGGCAGGCGATTCAAATCTACCAGCTGCTACAGGGGAGGAATCTGAGCAGTCTCCTCTCATGTGATTTACAGCCTCTGAAAACCCACTGGAAGGTCACTGATGAGTTGGTTTCAACTCCACATCACATAACAACAATGGCTGCCGTTGGGGGGGAGGGGGCTCCGATGGCACAGTTCGTAGGGAGTTGAGCTGTGCACTCAAAGGCTGCCCCTCTCCAGTGGTTCCTTCAGAGAATGATGGGCAATCTCCCCCAGGCAATTTATAGCCTCAGAAAACCTGCTGGGGTTCAGCTGTGAGTCTGTTCTGATTTGATGGCAATGTTGTTGTTGTTATGTGCTATCAAGTTGCCTACGACTCATAGTGACTCTATGTACAGCAGTTCTAAATGCTGCCCTGTCCTGAGCCAGTCTTATTGACTCCGATACACCTACCCCCCCCCCCCATGGCCCTCGTTACTGTACCAATCCATCTCAACCAATGTCTTCCCCTCTTGCATTGTCCCTCCACCCTTCTGAGCATGATGTCCTTCTCCAAGGACCAGTCCCTCCTGGCCACGTGTCCAAAGTATGTGAGATGGAGTTTCAAAATCCTAGCCTCCAAGGGGAAACTTGGTTTCACGCTCTCCAAGACAGACCCATTTGTTTTCTTGGTGGTCCATAATAGGTTCAATACTCTTCTCCAGCACCACAACTTGAAGGTATCAATTCTTCTATTCTTAGTCGTTACCCAGCTCTCTGATGCATAACAAGTAACTGCGAAGACTATGGCTTGGACCAGGTGCACCTTCATCTCTAGACTGACATCATTGCCTCTCAGTACTCTTGAAGGGTCCCTGACAGCAGATTTACCTAATACAATTTGCCTTTTCATTTCCTGACTGCTGGTGCCAAAAGTGTTGATTGTGGAGCCAACCAAGCTGTTACCTGTTAACAACCTCAATCTCTTCTCCATCCATCTTGGTGCTGCCAATTGGACAATGAGTTTGAGTTTGTCTTGAGTGGCTGCCATATTGGAATTTCTGCCATTTCAGAAAGTTTCATTGGCTATCACCAGATTATTGGTTACACTTGAATCTATTGGCTATCACCAGATTATTGGTTACACTTGAATCTATACAGAGACTGGAAGACGAAAAGAAATAATTGGGGGGGGGGTGTTTGAAAGTCATTATTCATTTAAGGCACACAGCATGCCAAGCTTTTTATGTTGTTGTTGTGGTGGTGGTGGTGGTGTACCATTGAGTATCAGAGAACTGACCATCTAGCAGGTTTCCCTATGCAGTAAATCAAACGGGAGGAGCCTGCCATCCTTCCTGCCCCCAGCCAGAGCAGCTGGTAGATTCTAACCATGTACCTTTGGGTTAATAGTACACCTTCTGACCACTAAGCCACCAGAGGCCCTTACTGTTACATAAGCACGCTGCATATACTATTTGGTTGAGGCCTCATAGGAACTATCATTTCCCCCTATTTTTAAGGTGCAAACCTAAGTTGCTTGCTGTGAACAGTCTGAAGTGATGAGCCAAGACTCCGACCGCAGTCAGTATGACTTGAAAGGCCAGCTACTTAACTTGTAATCTCTATGCTTCTATCGACCCTGCTGGTGCTCCAGAGCCAGACAAGCAGATGCTATTTTCAAAATGGCAAAGACAATTAAAGGACTTAGAACCAATTACAGCAGCTGACGAGGCTTGTTTAGAACTAGAGAAGCCCGAGGGGTGATTTAATCCTGTCTCTAGCAATGGGAAGCTGTTGTAAGGGCACAGCCCTCCATCAGCATTAAAGGGCAAAGAAGAGGGAAGACGTGGGCCAGAGAATTCCGATGGGCACAGGCCAGTGCTTGCTGAGTGTTAGAGGAAACAAAAGAAAGGGAACTGCCAACTGCACTTCAGGAGATTCGAGGAATTCAGAGAAAAGCATCAACCCAGGGAAGCTCCTCCTTGTTCTAATGATGCTTTGCCTGCAGATGGGACAGGAACAAATGGTACCTCATTCCTTCTCCTAAGGAGGCCTTGAGTGATGCAAATGTTCCCCTTTCTTTCATTGTGACTTGAAGGAAAGCTTACAGGAAAGTTGGACTTACATTCATTCATTGTTGCACATTTCCCTCCCTACCCCCTGCTCTTTCTCTTTTTTAAAAAATATTCATTCTTTGTTGCATAATTTCCTCCCTCCTCCTCTTATCCCTCCTCCAGTACACTTTGCAATGCACCTCTTCTTCTGGATGCAAACAGTGTTGTTGTTGTGTGTCGTGGAGTCGCCTGTGATTCAGAGCGACCCTATGTACAACAGCTCAGAACCTGGTTCTTTCCTGAGCCAATCTTATTGTCTCTGACACAGCTTACCCCCATTTCCCCAGTCACTGAATCAATCCATCTCATCGAGAGTCTTCCTTTCTTGCACTGTCCCTCCACTCTCTCAAGCATGATGTCCCTCTGCAAGGACTAGCCCCTCCTTGCAACATGCCCTAAGTATAGCTGACTATTTATTTGAAGGTTAGAAGTTTAAGTCCACTCAGAGTTGCCTCAGAAGAAAGGCATGCCTATCTTGCCAAAAACCAGCCACTGAAAACCCAACAGAATGCAGTTTTGTTGTGACACACATGGGATTCTCATGAGTAAAAATGACTCATTTAACAACCAGCTTCCTCTCTCCTAAAGGAAACAAAAAGTGGGTGGGCAAGGCAGACTTGGAGAATGAGTGTGTCTGTGATCAGCGCTTTCACTTCACTTTTCCTTTATCTGCTGTTGCTTCATGGAGTCAGATAACTCTGGCCCTTGCCTTGGGCTATCAGGACAAAGGGAGAGGCTGATGTGTGTGGAACTCAGTCTACAGAACTTCTGTTCAACCACTGTGCCCACAGAATTATTGACTCTTAAGTCTAAAAACATCTTCTCTTTGCTGAGCACTGGATTAGGAATCTGGAGTTTGGGAGGAAAAATCAAAATAACTTTTTTTAAAAAATTGTTTATTTATTCTTAAAAAAATATGCACAATGGAACATACACCAGCAGTTTCTGCCTGTACGGTCTGGTGACATGAGTACAGTCTTCATGTTTGCAACCTTTCTCAGCCTTCTTCTTTTTTCTTACAATTTTTTATTAATATACACAGGGGGGAAAAAAAGAGTTCAACAGCTTCTATTTGAGCTTGGAGAAGAACTCATGCTAGTTTATTGCCCATCCTCAGTAGACTACCCTAAACAGATTGTGGCCTTTTTGTATCCCTGTGGGCACAGAGCGAGGTCTCAAGGTGTCTAATCACCAAACTTCAAACTTTTTACAAGCTTTGCTCTTTGGGGTTACTGGTGCAGGAGTGCTGGGAAGTTGCAAAACCTTTGAGTAGTCATTTCCTTTTTCAGGAAAAAAAAAGTGTGATTAAAACTCACCTGAATGTCCCTCTGTTAGAGCTGGAAGGGGTCTAGAGCTCATGTAGATGGTACCCTCTTATTAAAGATGAAGCTGAAACCCAGAGAGGGTAAGTGACATGCTCAAGATCTCCCGCTCGCTGACAGCCTTTGAGTCTCTGATGCCTGTTTTCACCAGGCAGGGCTCCCTCCTTTTGCCTAGCTTACAGCGTTGAGAACTCAGTCATCAAATAGAGCTCAAACAAACTAAAAACAGACTCCTGATTAGATCCATTTCCTGATCCCCAGGACAGTCATGCTGTGCAAGGGACCTGTGGAGTGGGAGGGGGCCTGAGGCTGAAGGGTGTTGAGAAAAACAATGAGAAGGGCCTTGTCATCTTGTCAGAAAAATGTGCCCCACTGCTCCCATGTCCAAGCCTGACTGTCGGTTTCCTCTCTTGGTTATCTATGTGGTTGCTGACTCCTCCTTCTCCTTCCTCCAAGACAAGGCTACCCAAGCTCTTGGAGTTTCCTTAGACTGTTTGCCCCTTGGAGATGTAACGAGGCTTTGCATATTGTTATCAAATGTAATACAAATGACTGATTTTAAATGGATGTTGTGTCTGAACTGCCATCTGCTTTCTGTATCCCATGCTCTGTTTGTATAGGAATGTATATCAGACATAGACAGCACGGGGTTGATGATCGTCTATACTCTCTGTGTATCTGTATACTCTGTCAGTCTTTCTGTATTCCTTATCTATATACATGTATGTTCATGTATTTGTTCTCTGGAGCCTTCTGATGTCTGTCTCTGTGTGTATGTAACCTTGTACTAATATTTACAACATAATAAAAAAACAGTAACCAAAGAACCCTGTATCTTTCTGGAGATTTTTAAACCTAGGGGGACACTCACTTGTGTGAGTTACTGTGAAAGCCAGTAGGGTAGATAAACTGACTTCTCAATGACAGGTAGAATGTATGAGCCCCTTGGCCCTTTCCCTAAGGTAAACAGGCAAGAGGGGGACGTTCAGTGACAGAATGCATGCCTTTCATGCAGGAGACGTTGGTTTGATTCCTGGCAGCATACTCAAATGAGGTCATCACCCAGCTGTAAGTGGAGGTTTGAGTGTTGTCCTGATGCTGAACAGGTGTAAGTACTGCTTCCAAACTAAGCCAGATTAGGAAGAAAGGCCTGGCAATCTACTTCCCCAAAATCAGCTAGTGGAAACCCACAACAATGGATCACAACAGCCTCACCCTACAGATGTGGTTGGGCATAGGGCCGTCATGGTGTGGGGCAAACTTCACAGCAACTAACTGGAACCACAGGAAGGTAGTAAAGTGCTCCTGTCTGACAACAAAGAGGGAAGGTTGACTTAACAGGCTTTTCAAATGGATCTTTCCAATCTAGTGTTGTGGGTAAAAATCTCAAATTGCAGACCAGACTCTTAAGTATGAATGAGCGCATGCAGTCTTCTGGTATCTGTGAGCGCTGCTCCTTGACCTCAGTCTTTGGTAGAATTTTTAAGCCATTCTGTAAAATTTCACCTGAGAAATGTTGCTTCATCTTGAGGAGGAGGCTGTCCACCTCGTCAACCTTTCCTCCCTTCCCTGATCAAAACATAAAAGCCCACAGAACTTGACATAGTTGGGAGAGAGTGGTTTTGCCATGTTTTTTTGTTGTTGTTGTTGATTTTTTAAAGCTAAGTTTGATTTACTAGAATTAAAGACATATGACCCAGGAAAGACATTCTTCAGAGAATGAAAAGGAGAGCTACAGACTGAGAAAAGTATTTATGAAACCTAGAACTGATAAAGGAAAGAAATCCTTTAACAGTAGAAAATGAAAATTTAGGCCAAAGCTCTGAACACATGGAAAACATACAAATGGCACCCATCTATATAATCATAAAAATGGCTCAACAGCATATAAATGTCTTCTTGGGGGGAAAAGAATTTAAAATTGTAGCACTTTGTAAGTCCAGAAACCTGACAACATGTTGTCACTAGAAAGTAACTCTTTTCAATCTTATGAACAACAGATCTGAACGCTTACTATGGTGTGCCATCCTCATAATTTCTTACATACTTGAGGCCGAAGTTGTGACATGGTCCTCTGTTTAAAGCAAAAAGCCAGCATCTTCATCTCTGTCCAGAAATAAGAAGGGACAGATGAAGAATACTGTCTCTCATATTAGATGATATCAGTCTGGGTAGAACAGGAGATAGATGCTCCAAAGGCAGACAGGAAGGAGGATCAGTGGTTGCACAGTAACTCAGGACCCTTCTAGCATCTAAAGCGGTGCAAGGTCTGGGGAGAAGTCAGCAGAGATTCTACACTGAAAACGGGACAGAACTGCATCCCCTCTCACATTCTTTTTTATTATTAATTCTTTTTATTTTCTATTGGTTTGTTTGCATACAAAACTCATATACATTGCATTTCATTTATAAACATTGTGTTTCACATATTCCTCCCTTCGCATTGTGTTTCATACGATCATTCCCGTACATTGTGTTTTATGAAATTATATGGGGAGGAAACAAGGTCTAAGGTGTAAGGTCTGAGAGATACTCAGAAGGTGAAGCGTTGGTCCTAAAGATTTGATACCTCAGCTTTTTTCTGGAACCAGAAAACCACACGAGGAATATAAATCCAGAGTTTCCCTTCAGAAGCACATACAGTTTCATTTAGAAGCTCAGTTAATCGGCATCTGACTGCCATGGAGCTGCCTTTGTCCTCACTGGCTAGTGTGCACCTGGATTCTGAATTCAGGATTTCTGAGACTAAATTTCTAAATCACATATTTTTTTCTGGGACTGGCATGTTTTTCCAGGGCCTGGAACTCTCTATTCAGAAAATTCTCCTTTTGTGTTATAGAAGCAGAGTTACAAACCCTTAGAAAGCCAAGGCCATCACACCTCTATCATCTGTAAAGGATTTACAATCGCCCTCTCTCCTCTGAGTAAGAGTTGGAAGGATGCTTAATCTCCCGGGGGTTCCAGGATTTCACACCACAGCCTGTGCAGAGGTTCTAGCCAGGAGCAACTCCCTTCGGCATTCTTGTAGTCATGAATGCTTTCCAAAAGTGGAGAAGCTCCCTCTCTATTTGGAGTTTACCATAGAGCAGAATGTCCATGGACTCCAAAGACTTCAGGGTGCTACTTAGTACCCTCCTAAGAGCTTTGCTCTCCCACTCTTAAGTTTTCCCAAGGTGACCATCAGAAACATAGTCTAGAATATGCTGGAGACACTGCCAAAGAACTTGGTCCATGGCTTCATGCAGACCCAGGCCAGTGACCCCTGGCTCACTGGGCTGCCTAGTGCCTTGAAGTACCTAAAGGTGCAGTGAGTTAAAGACTGAAACGTGAACATTTAGTAAAACTAGATTGTTCTGTAAGGAGTAGGGCTGCCAACTTTCAATGTAAAAATCTTTCACAGAAAATTTGTTTATTTTCCTTTTTTTAGCATCATTCATTTTGTCATAAGGAGCTCTGGTGGTTTAGTGGTAAGGAGTTTTGCTACTAACCCAGCAGCCAGTGGTTCAAATCCACCAGCTGCTTCAAGGGAGAAAAATGGGCAGTTTCCACTGAAATGATTTACTGCCTCTGAAAAGCTACTAGTGGGTCAGCTATGCGTTGGTCACAATTCAACAGCACCTAAAAAAAACAACTGATTAGTTTTATGTTTATGTATGTTACCTGCGTCACTTCTGTAAAATTAGATCCTGCATACATCCTGAAATTCTTTCAACTGAAAAAAAAAGTGTTATTCGTCTAAATGATACTGAACACCTTCTATCTGTCCAGTGTGTTGGAGGCTGTGGGAAGTAAGAAGCTCAAAAGCCTCAGAATGAAAAATCAGCTTTCCAAAGAGGGTGGGAAGACAGAGAGCAACCCAGGAGGAACCATGATGAGTACTAGAGTAAGGGTGTGATCTCTGCATAGTGGAGAACCTGGCAAGTAGAGATGTAGTTAAGTTACAACCCAAATTCAACTCATTGCCATTGAGGAGGAACCAGCTCTCAGCACCAGCAGGTTTTCAGAGGTTCTAAATCACATTAACTATTCCTTTTAGGTCTGTAATGGAGAAAGTGAAGCCAGGGTGCTCCTTGGAGGCAAGGATAGTGAAACTTCATCTCATATACTTTGGGGAATGCTGTAAGGAGGGGCCAGTCCTGGAAGGATATCATACTTGGAAAAGTGAAAGGTCAGCATAAGGGAGAAAGGCCCTTAATGAGATGGACTGAGACAGTGACTGTAACAATGAATTCAAGTGTGTCAGATAGTGAGGATGGCACGGGATAGGGCAGGGTTCAGAGTTGTTGTTCATAGGGTCACTGTGAGTCTTAGTTGACTCAAAGGCACGTAACAACAATAAACCACATGGGAGGAGACCACCTATTTTCTTCCTCGGAGAAACTGGTAGATTCAAATCACCTGCCTTTGGTTTAGCAGCACAATTCCTTACCCACCAGGCCAGCAGGGCTCCCTGTGGTGGTGTTGTGTACCACTGAGTCAAAATCAACCCACAGCTGACCCTCCAGTGGATTTTCAGAGGCAGTAATCACATGAGAGGAGATTGTCCATCCTTCT
Organism: Elephantulus edwardii; assembly: GCF_000299155.1. NCBI lineage: Eukaryota > Metazoa > Chordata > Mammalia > Macroscelidea > Macroscelididae > Elephantulus > Elephantulus edwardii. The sequence goes on from NW_006399983.1 coordinate 3,706,333, forward strand.
CCCACGGAGCAACTGACAAATTAAGAATGCATGCCTTTGAGACTGCAGCGTAGCTTCTTACCCATTAGGCCACAAGGGCTCCCAACACACACACACACACACACACACACACACACACACTTACTGGAATTATTAAGACATTAGCAATTCTACCTTTGCCCATTCAGGCTTGAGTTTTGAAAAGTATTCAGGTTCAGCACCTTGGAGAGCACCCAGCAGTCTCTTCAGGGAGTAATGTTAACAGAGGTATGACTGTAGTCTATATAGAAAGTCATAAAGACTGGAAACCCTAAGTCTCTGTAAACTTACATTAAAATTAATTTTAAAAAATCATAAAGGCATTGAATATACCATTGTCTACTAGGAGAACAAACAACAGATTCATCTTGGAGAGGGTGAAACCAGGCTGCTCCTTAGAGGCAAGGATTTCGAAAATCCATGTGACATATTTTGGACATGTTGCAAGGAGGGACCAGTCCTTGGAGAAGGATATTATGCTTGGGAAGGTAGAGGCACAACACAAAAGAGGAAAAGCCTGGATGAGATGGATTGACTCAGTGACTGGAGTAATGGAGGTAGATATGTCATAGACAGTGAGGTTGTCTCAGGATAGAGCAGGGTTCAGAGCTGTTGTACATAGGACAGCTGTGAGTCTCAAGAAACTCCATGGCACATAACAACAACAACACAGAATTATTACAGAGACAATATATGTTATACAAGTATGACATGCAGAAGATGGGCTTGGTGGAAAAGAGAGGCAATGTACTAGGAGCACTCTCAGGGCAACCTGCTAGTGAAGACAGCACCACAGAGAAGGGGTCCAGTTGGATGATTGGCAGCATTGTGATGAATGGTGAAGAGATAGAGATTGTAAACAGCTTTAGTTTGCTTGACTCCACAATCAACACTCTTGGCACCAGCAGCCAGGAAATTAAAAGATGTATTGTGATGAGAAAGTATGCTGTCAGAGACCTCACCAGAGTATTGAAGAGCAATGATGTTAGTCTGGAGACTAAGGTGCGCCTGATACAGACCATGGTCTTTACAATCATTTGCTATGCATCAGAAAACTGAACAATAACTAGGGATGATAGAGGGAGAATTGATGGCTTTGAGCTGTGGTCTTGGAGAAGAGAACTGAATATACTATGGGCTGCTAAGAGAATAGGTTCATTGTGGAGAGAGTAAAACCAGGCTGCTCCTTGGAGGCAAGGATTCTGAAGCTTTGTCTGACATACTTTGGACATGTTGCAAGGAGTGACCAGACCTTGGAGAGGGATGTCATGCTTGGGAAGGTGGAGGGACAGCAAAGGAGAGGAAGACCCTGGATCAGATTGAGTGACTGGGGTAATGGGGCTAGCTGTGTCAGAGACAATAAGGTCAGCACAGGTTAGAGCAGGGTTTAGGGCTGTTTTACATAGGGTGGCTATGAGTCTCAGGCAACTCGACGACACATAACAACAACAAAAACAACAATGTGCTGTTGTTGTTGTTATGTGCCATCGAGTCGCTTGCGACTCATAGCGACCCTATGTATAACAGCCCTAAACTCTTCTCGGGCCTGTGCCAATCACACTGTCTCTGACATTCCCATCCCAATTATCCCAGTTACTGAATCAATCCACCTCATAGAGGGCCTTCCCCTCCTGCACTGTCCCTCCACCCTACCAAGCATGATGTCCTTCTCCAAGGACCGGTCTCTCCTCACAACATGTCCAATGTATGTTAGACGGAGCCTCAGAATCCTTCCCTCCAAGGAGCCACCCGGTTTAACCCTTTCTGGGATGAATCTTTTTGTTTTCCTAGCAGTCCATGGTATTCTCAATACTCTTCTCCAGCACCACAGCTCAAAGGCATCAATTTTCCTTCTATCCTCCTTGGTCATTGTACAACTCTCTAATGCATAACAAGTGATTGTGAAGACCATGGCCTGTATCAAACGCACTTTAGTCTCCATAGAGACACCATTATTCTTCAGTACTTTGGAGAGGTCCCTAACAGCAGACTTTCCCATGGCAATGCACCTTTTAATTTCCTGGCTACTGGTGCCAAGAGTGTTGACTGTGGAGCCAAGCAAACTAAAGCTGTGTACAATCTCAATCTCTTCACCATCCATCCTGATGCTGCCAGTTGGTCCAGTGGTGAGAATCTTTGTCTTCTTGACATTGAGCCTCAATCCATATTGGAGGCTGCAGTCCTTGACCCTCTGCAGCAGGTGCTTCAGGTCCTCCTCAGTTTCAGCAAGCAGAGTTGTGTCATCTGCATAACGCAGATTGTTGATAAATTGTCCACCAATCTTGACCCCACATTTCTCCTCATAGAGCCCAGCCTCCCGGATAATCTGTTCTGCATATAGGTTGAAAAGGTATAGAGATAGGATGCATCCCTGGCGTACGCCCTTCCCAATTTTGAACCATGCAGTGTTCCCTTGTTCTGTTCTGACGACTGCCTCCTGGTTCAAGTATAGGTTTCTCATTAGCATGATCAAGTGTTGTGGGATTTCCATTCTTCCCAGAGTCAGCCACAATTTGTTATGATCCACACAGTCAAATGCCTTTGCATAGTCAATGAAACACAGACAGACATTCCTCTGGTATTCTCCGCTTTCAGCTAAGATCCAGCTAACATCAGGTAATCAACCCAAAAGGGCAGGAGTTCAAAATCACCAGCCATTACATGGGAGAATAAGGAAACCGTCTGCTTCCATAAGGATTTACAGGCTGAAGAAATAGCAGGCAGTTTTACTCTTTCCTAAAATTTGCTGTGAGATAGAATTGCCTTGACGTCAGTGAGTGTCTTGTTTTCTGTAGTTGTGATATTGAAGTATAAGAAATTGGACAGACATGTCAAAGAATAGTAAGTCTGTCCCTTCCTTACAAGTAGGACATAAAACTTGCCAGCCAGGAAGAGAATAGCCCTCCGAGGCATTGGCTGCATCGGGATGAGGGGTAGTAATGCAGCAGTTCCCCTGCCCTCCCTTAGAGGCTTTCCTCTCCTGCCAGCATCCAGGCATCTCTCCACATGTCCGTTGAACCACCTGGGTAGAGATGGCAGCCTGTGCTGCTTTCCGCCTGCAGGAAGGAGCAGCCCCCTCTGACTTTCACACATGCCCTTAAACAGGAACCATGTCCTGTTCCCGCCTTGCCTGCACCTTGGGGAGAGCACACGCTACACATCAGAGAAACGGGCCCTCCTACTTTTTTCAACTCTACCACTTGAAGAGAACATTCTGAACCAGCACAATATTAGTTTGCCTGGCTTTTGTTTTGTTTTTTTTTTTGTTGGTTTGTGGTTTTGTTTGGTTGTTTGTTTTCTTTTTCACCCACATCCCTCTCCAGCGTCAGCATTGAGATCTGAGTGTCTCTTGCTGCTAAGCTAAACACTCATCTCTTTTAAAAACAATCGGCTTCCTTAATTTCTGATCTTCAGCACACCCACCAATCTCATAATATTCTCATTCGCATGTTTTCTCTTGGGACATCTGCTCAAATCCCATGTAGTCTTTGACCTACTTGCAAGCAATAATCCACTTTCCACCCTCCCACATATGGGATCCATGTGGCCAGGGGAGGGGGGAACAAGGTAGCCCAGAGATTCCAGGACCAGCCCTCCTGTGATGACTAACCAGCTATCTATGCTTTTTTCTCCATGATTCAAGGAGCTATTTTTCGACATTCTTAGGGGCCAGCTCTGAGACACTTGCCAAAGCAGCTTAATTTTCTCAGTCCTCAAGAGGAAACTTGGGACTAGAAGTTAAAATCAGATTCTAATTCATGTTTCGAAATATACTATGTAGCTTTGCACATGTACTTGAAGCTCTCTGAGGTTCATTTCCCATATATTTCAGGAAGCAAATATAGTGCTGAATATTTCTAAGGTCTAGGACTTGGTGACCAAGTTGTCAGGTCTAACAGTTGTTGAAGTAGTCCCTACAGACTCCCCAGTCTGTCCTCACAGTGCTTTTTGGACAGATGGCAGACAGAGGGTCCAGGGGACCACCAATTCCTTTGCTCCTCACCTCCTTAAAAAGGCTTCTGTGGTTTCCTTTATTCATCCAGCAAATATTTTATTGAAGACTTCTTCTATACTAGATACTCTTTAAGGTACTAGAGATACATGCAGTCAACAAAGCAGGTATAGTCCCTTCTCTCCAAGGGTTTACCTTCTAGTGAGGAGTGGGAACTTAATAATTAAGCGTATGCCTAAATATGGCAAATGCAGAGAATTAAAAAGGTCATCTAGCAATAGGATATAGAAGACAGAGTGGCACAGATTTTTCAAAGGGGCCAGAGAAGTCTTCATGCGAAAGAAAAGAGGGGCAAGATCCAGATGAATGGCCAGAATTGGCCTTGAGAGCACCTGGAGCAAAGCATTCAGACAGAGGAAATACCTGGGTAAAACTGAAGTAGGAATGAGGTTGCTGCACTTGAAAAGCATAAGGAAGGTCTGTTGCACTGTAAACGTATGAGAGACAATGGAAGGAGATGGGTTTACGTGGTGACAGTGCTGGGTGCCACTGAGTCAAGTATGACCCAGAGCGACCCAATGAAAAAGAGATCTGAAGCCTTGTTCCTCATGGTGCATTGTTGTTGTTGTTATGTGTCATCAAGTTGACTGTGACTCATAGCAAACCTGTGAGCAATGGCTTTGAAGGCTGCCCTATCCTGAGCCAACCTCGCCATCTCTGACACACCTGACTCCACTGCCACAACCACTGTATCAGTTGATATTATTCAAGGTCTTCCTCTCCTGTGCTGACCCTCCACCCTTCCAAGCATCATATCCTTCTCCAAGGACTCGTGCCTCCTGGGAACATGCCCAGAGTATGTGAGAATGGGAAAGGCAAATGGCAAAAAAGAGTTGGCATCCTTTAAGTCATGGTAGAGACTGCAGGTTTTATTCTGAGCACAAGGAGAAGCCATGTAAGGATTTGGGCTCACTTGAACTCACTGCTGTACAGCTAGTTCCTGAGCCTGTAAATCTTAACGGGAAGAGCCTGCCCATCTCTCTCCCCGTGAGCTGCTGGTGCATTTGAACCTCTGAAGATGTGTTGTCATTGGGTTGGAAACACAACTAGCTAAGAACTCTGCCACCACAGCCCTCTAGGGAGATTTCGACATTCTCTCTAAAAATATTTCACAGTTAAGAGGCAGTGGTGGTTTGATAAATTGGGTGAGGTGTGCGAGAAAGGCAAGAATCAGGGTGGCTCCTGGGCTTCGGTGTAAGCCAAGGGATAGAAAAGAGAAGCATCTGGTCTCATCACCCCCATGCCCCTGCCTCTGACCACACCACTCAGTCTCCCCCAGCTCCGCCCCCACCTCCGCTCTCCATATTGCCCTCCTTCACCCATGGATCCAAGTGGAAAGGAAGCAGGAGAGGCTGAGTGAGAGGAGGGTCAGGAATGTGGCCTCTCTCTCAGGCCTTTCAGGGGGTGCCTCTCTGGAGGGGATTTCCTTTCCAGGTGATCCCATTACATTCAACAAAGTACTCATTTGAGGATTACATTTAAAGCATATAAACCAATTGTTGTCACATATTGAAATAAAAAGGATTGGGGGGAACAAGGTTTTAGATGTGACTGAGATAATAACTCATCCTTAAAACCCTCCCAGGAAGGTTCTGATTGCATAAAGCATTGATTGATCAGCTGATGGAGGAAATTCAGACTCCTTGTCTGCACAACCTTAGTCGTTCATAAAATTCAAAGCCGAGATTAAAGGCCCACTTCCCTAGCTGTGGACTACACGGACCCTGGGAATACGCAGTGTGCATGGGGTCGGAGTGCCTAGGTGGTGTGATCCGTGAACTGTTAATAGGAAAATTGGAAAAGCCAGTGCCACCTCAAGGATCCGCATCCAACAAAACAGCCAGTGAAAACCTTACAGAGCACAGTCATACTGTGAACACTGTAACTGACATGAGTTGAAGACAAAACAGTTGAAGGCAATTGTTTGATGTGGTTTTGTTTTCTCATTTTGTTTTTTAACAGTCCTGTTAAATTAAGCTTCCATGAACTCAAAGAATTCCCTGAGGTTACCCTATTTCAAAAAGCTATTATGGTGAAATATGTAACTAAAATTTTTGTTATCTTTTTCAGTGGCATAAATTATATAACCACTATGTGGTGCAACCATCACCACTATTTCAAAATGTTTTCATTATCCAAATAAGCTCTCCAACCAAGAAGCAATATCTTTCCATTAGTTGACTCCACTGCCAATGACCACCCATTCCCACTAGCCCTGATAGCCACTAAAAACTGTTCTCTGTGCATTTGCCTGGAGCTCTGGTGGACTAGTGGTAAGAAGCTACACTTTAATCCCAAAGACAGGTGGTGTGATAGAGGGAGAAAGCTGGGCCCGAGTCTGTCCTACCCTATTGTGCTCCAGTGTAATTTACTGCCTCTGAAAACCCCTGGAGAGTCAGCTATGAGTCAGTTCCAGCTGAACAGCAAACAATACATTCGCTTATTCTAGATATTTCATCCACATGAGATCATACAATATTTGTTCTTTTGTATCTGACGTAACTCATCATAAGGCTTTGAAGATTCATCCCTTTTGTAGAGTGTTCCAGAGTTAAATGCTCATCATGGGTAAATCATATGTTTTACTTCTTCTTTGTGTAGCCAGAATAAGAGCCTTTCCCCAAACAGGTGAGGTAGGTGGCTATTTACTGGGTGATCAGAGACATCCTCACTCGCCTTAGGCAGCTGCTGCCTGGACAGCTGAGCACTGGACATCATAGCCTCTCCATAAACTGCCTTCCTTTTAGATACCACGAGCTGCCACTAAGAGAGACCACAGTAGATGAATGATCACTTAGAACAGTTAGAAACATAAGACAGACTTTGCCCAGAGGACAAGCAAGGGCTCAGTGCTCTGGGGTGAGCTAAAGTGGGAGAGAGAAACAAAGATGTCAGAAGATGGAGGAGAAAAGGAGGAGATAAAGCTCAGTGTCATAATATTCGATGATCCTAGAGACACTTTGTCCATGTAGCCCTTGGAAGAGAAACCCCTGTGGTCTTACTGGCAACCTACACTTGCTGAAATTAAGTGTCGAAAAAGGAAGCACACTCTTGAGGTGGGAGAAGGATGCAGAGTTCAGACCACATGAAAGGAGCAAACAAAGAAGTAGCTGGAGGGATGAGTGTACACTGGTCCAACTGGAAGCAAGGGACATCTGTGACTAGACAACTTTCTCTTGGACCTCCTAGCTGGGGGGGAGCTATCCCTCAGCCATATCTCTCACTGCCCCCCTTCTCTAAGTTTATCCCATGGATTCTTTCTGCATGGAGCAGATTAGACAGCACTTCCTCCAGGAAGCCTTCCAGAGGCTACATGTTGCCATCTGAGGCCCCTGCACACTAACCCTTTCCACCCCTGCTTATCCATTAAACAAAGTGCAAGTGGTCCATGAGTCCCGGGGTGGAGGGGGCGGGGAGAAAAGCATTAGCTTCTATTCCTACTTCAGTTGAACAACAATTTAAAAAAAATTTGGTCAATTATTTTATTTTAAGCTTCTCAAATTTAATTCCTGTGAAATTCAGACATGAAACTGGAACATTATCAGGGCTTTCGGAAAGAAGGAAGACAGAGGTGACTCACATCTCCCATATTGTGGAAATTAGAAACTGTAAACTTCAGTTCCTTACATTAACTTCAAGTAGAAAAGTGTAAATTAGTTAAATACTATGTTGAAATCGAACCAGAATTTTTTTTTTTTTAGCTTCAAAATTCAGGAACAGGCACTCAAACAACGTAGTCCAAGGGCAGGGATGACCTCAGGTGAAAACAACTTCCCCAGAGTCTCACTCAGTCCCTGTTATTGAGCCGCTTCCAACTCTTAAGGACCCTCCATCAGCTTTCCAGAGCTGTGGAACTGATCCAGAGCAGAATGCCCGTCTGTCCCCTGAGGAGTGGCCAGGGGATTTGAACCACTGGAGATGGCCAGTCTTTTGGTCAGCAGTCCAGCTCGCTATGGATCACACCACCAGAGCTCCCTCCCCAGATCTACCCATTTCACCGCACTCAAATTGGAAGTGACACATAGCTGACCTCCAGCAGGTTTTCTGAGGCTGTAAATTCCATGGGAGGAGACTGCCTCTCATGCTCCCTCAGACTCACTAGTGGGTTGAACTGCCAGAGAGGCACCACATCTGATATGGCAGTGCAATTTCTGTGGGCGACACCACCGGAGCTGCCTCTCCATCGTCTGTGGCCGTTAGGTGACATCAAGATGAGCAGGACTCATAGTGGCCCAGTGTGGACAACAGGTTGGAATCTTGCCCTATCAGGTACCATGCTCACCATCTCTGACACATTATGGTCCCATTGTTAGTGTCACTGTGTCAATCCATTTTGCTGAGGGTAGTCTAGATATCCCTTAAACTACAAATCCAAATCCAGAGATCTGTCTGGAGATGAAAGAAATAACCTTGCACTCCCTGGCTCCAACACAGAGGATCCGAATCTGCTTTCTGTGGGTCTCTTGTTCCCTGTATGTAACACAGTGGAATCCACAGAGACATTGAAGGCATGTGCTTTCTATCTGAGTTTCAACACTCACTTACCAACTGGCTTGGATTTGGGTAAATAACTTGCATCAGTGACAACATCAAGGGAAGTCAGTCCTTTGTCAGAAGCTCCATGTTAGAATTAACTGAGTTCAGTGCCTGACCCATGACAATGGCTACATTGTCACCATGGTAACTCTTTGTGAAGGAGAGGCTGTATAGTTCACAAACACCTGGACTCTAACCTACCACCTGGCTCACACTTCAGTGCTCTCTGTAGATGTTCATTTCCTGTGCTGTGCCTCCGTGTTGTCATCTGTTAAATGGAGCTATGGAAAACACCCACTGCATTTGGTAGCAACTAGGAGATGATCTATGAACAGTGTTTTGAAACATGCCTGGGATTTGGTCAACACTCAATAAATATACAGTTAGCATTGTGCTTGTTATAAGCTCTTACTGTAATCTCTAAAGTCAAAGCTATCTAAAACAAGGTTAGAAATAATTATAATAACCGTAGCAATGCACTTGCATCCGGTACACAAAGCCTTTGTTGGTTGCCAGTCCTTCTGGATGCAAAGTGCCATGCTGCTGGCACAAAGGCGTTAGCCAAGAGCCACCTCTAAGGGTGGGACAGACACAGCGAGACAGAGTGCTGGCAGCAGTCAGTTCTGCCTGGCTGGACTCTAAAGAGCATGGGCCAGGGATCAAGAAATGCAAACTTTATGGGTTCAATTCTCTAGCTCATCGAGCAAATCACTCCACCATTCAAAGCCTTACTTTCTTCATCTGTAAACCAATTTCATCCCCAAACCCCTTCCCTTTTCTAACTGAAACACTCAAGTAACTTTAAAAAATAATAATAAATGTTACACTGTTAGTTATTTAAGAAAAATATATACAAAATGCATCTCCTTGAGCAAGTATTTGATGGTCTATATTAATGAAGAATACAATCAACTGCATTAGCTACTGATCTTAATACATAATAGATCCTATCCATCCCTGTGCCTGGAGGAATGGGCACCAGCAGGTGAACCTGTCTACCTTCCTCTTCAAATGATTCACTTCTCACAGTTCTTCCTTGGCATTGTTGCTGGGCCACTCAGGCCAAGTGCAGAGAGCTTAGCTACAGTCACCAGCTCACAACCAAGCCCAGCATCAGGGCATGCTCACTTTCCGCACTTCCTGGAAAGATTATTGTTTTCTGTACATGTATAACTTTGTATCTGTATGTTTCTATTTTGTGAAGCAAATCGCCTTTAACAACATTTAAATCAAGGTGGTTTTCCTTTTTTTAAAAAAAAACCTCTTAGTAACTTTTTGTTGTAACAATATAGTGTAGACAAATTAGAAAACATCAATTATTTGAAAAAAACAATGACAGAAATCCTAGTGCTTAAAGATAATAATTTCATATATTCCCTTCCAGACTTTCAGTGCAAATAATGAATAAATGTAACTATAAGAATTAAATATTCTAATTTATTGTTTTAAACCTTCTCTTTTCATTTAACATTTATAAATATGCTAATTATCAGGATTATAATTTGTAGAGGCTGAGTGGTATTCTATTGTTTGAAGCTCTATAGTTTACTCTGTGATTATTGGATATTGAGGCTATTTGTTCCCACCACCTTTTTCCTCTCCTATTATCAACAATCTTACAGTGAACATCCTTGTCACCTTGTTCAATTATATCCTTAGGATCTATTCCTATTAATGAAATAGCTAAGTAGCACAGTCTCTATTTATTTAATATATTTTTATTTTAATTGTGACCTTTTTATTATGCTAGTTTATTTACAATATTCAAATGCATTGGGTTTTTTTTTTCAGACCAGATTCTTCCAATTTCCCTCAGTCTCTATTTTGAAGGTTTAATGCATATTAAGTCTTGAAGGCAAAGATTCTGAAGTTTCGTTGGACAGACTTTGGACATATTGCAAGGAGGAACCAGTCCTTGGAGAGGGATGTTATGCTGGGGAGGGTGGAGGGACAGCGCAGGAGAGAAAGACCCTCTTTGAGATGGATTGATTCAGTCACTGGGGTAATGGGGATGGGCATGTTGGAGACATAGATTGGCAAGGGATAGAGCAGGGTTTAGGACTGTTGTACATAGGGTCTCTATGAGTCGCAGGCACATAACAACAACAACAACAAGGAGCTCTGGTGGCAAGAAGCTGCGCTGCAATCCCAAAGAGGCAAGCAGTTCGAGGCCACCAGATGCCCCATGGGAGAAGGATGGGCAGTCTCCTCCAGTGCGATTAACTGCCTCTGAAAACCCGCTAGAGGGTCAGTTTTGACTAGACAGTACATATCATTGAATTGGTTTCCAGAAATGTATCAAAGTACCTACTTTCCCCCTTTCCCATGAGGAATGCATTGTTTTTCTTACTTACGTTTTATATATATAGAAAGTGCTTCTTATTTTTTTAATTGGATTCTGACTAGAAGGCTCTGTGTGTTTGGAGATCTATTCACTGAGGCTGGGTTTTGGTGTGGGGTGTTTCCCCCCCCATTATATTTATTGACTAATTCAACAAATATCTATGAATCACTACTCCTTTACTTTCTATTTATTCCCTATCAGTGTAGAAAGATAGAACTTGTGGATGAATAATTACTTCCTAAAACTATAACATTACAGCCACGAGGACATGTATGGGCATCAGATCCTGGGAACTGATTGCGTGTAAATCCTCTTCTTACCTCTGGAGGTGATGCCAACTGTTCTCCTTGCGTCTTGTCACTAAATAAATGTGAGCGTATGAAGAAGAGGGGCCTGTTAGGAAACCTGACTGTTTTTCTTAGGTGCTGCATCGACTATGAACCATAGCAGCCCTTTGAACAACAGATCGAAGCAGATAAAGAAACAGATCGAAGCTTGGCCGGCTGACCATAAAATAATCCTCTCGGGGTAGAACTTACTCACCACTGTCAGGCTGGCCAAGCCTCACAGGAACTGTCCAGTGGGATTCCCAGGCTGTAAAATCTCACAGAAGGAGACTGCCCATTTTTCCACGTGGAGCTGCTGATGGATTCGAACCATCACAGTCACACAGCCTTGTGGTTGACATCATAATACACAACTGACTGCACCACCAGGGCTCGCAGTGAATCCTTCTCTAAGTCTTGAATTGACTGGTAGTTTTCCACATCCAGAGATGTGAGCTGATCGTGAGAAGACTGACTCACACCAGCTAAACTCACAAGACACCTAAGTGCATAACTGAGAGCTGATTGATCTATTTGTGCAGAGAAATAGAACTGCTGGGCAGACCAGACAAAACTGGTCCCTAACGCAGGCTACAGAAGCAGCCAAGGATCTCCAAAGGGTACTTGGGGAGTGGAGGGAAAGCAGAATGAGAGGAGGAAATGAACCAGCTGAGGCTGAGTTGAACCTATGTGCCTCACAGGGTTTTAAAGATTCTGAGTGTGACCCCTTGGAAGTCGACTCTCGGGCATTTTTCTCGAGGACCTTTGTGTGAGCATAAACCTTTCCATTACTAGTTGAGCACTTAACCACACAGGGACTCCTTCTGAGGCGGTTATAGGATATAAACATTTTCTAGCACTGGGATAGGCTAAACCGTGGACAGAATCTGTGGGGCACAAGCCAGTTTGGGCTCTGTGCCCCCCATCTCTGAGTGTTGAGGTTGACCAGCACCCTACTTTGTCCAGGTGATTAACTCACCTATTCAGATAGGTTCCTTCCAGCTTAGATGGTGGGCTGGTGAAAGGGAGATAGATGTGAAGGGAGGGGGTAGAAGTGGATGGATATCCTGTGGGATGGTGAAGCAGGAAATAAGTGC